>NC_081175.1:31216976-31239476 GCF_012432095.1 Onychostoma macrolepis
CTCACATGCACCGTTTCTGCTTTCGAATGCAAATTTTTATTTTAAATTCGACTAATTCCTATTTTTCTTCACAATCTCCTCAACGCAGGCAGGCACAGCACTCATTTCAGCATGTGTTCATGTGTTCTTCTGTCACAGTTTACTGGCTGTCTGCTTGTCACACTTTGCAGAGAATCAAAGACGACGAGCTGTCGAGTCGCATCCAGAGGATGCTGGGTAATTATGAGGATGGATATGATGGACCTGAGGACCCTGCGTTCCCTCAGGCGCAGTCGGGACACACGGATCGCTCCAGAGCCGTCTCCGGCCCTGCTTCAGGAGAGAGCTGGGACAGTTTCCCGGCCCTGTCCCCCCCGGTGGAGCCGCTGTCCCCTCTGCGGTCCAGCGACTCGGACACCGGTCTGTCTCCGGAGCGCTGCAGGCCGGACGCGCCTCCGCTGACCCTCGCGCTGCCGCTGAACTTGCACAGTAAACTGGCCAACACCAAGAAACCCACAGCGTACGTGAGGCCGATGGACGGTCCGGATCAGGTGACCAGCGACTCTCCTGAACTGAAGGCCTCGCTGGAGTCTTACGAGCACCTACAGGACCTGAAGGAGAGCAGCAAACCGAACCTTGCTCCTCTGCAGGCTGCTGATGTGAGTGTTACAGCGAGAGCCAGACTAAGCCCGTGTGTTTCCACGTGTTTTATCATCCAAGCGTTAATCAAGGCCACGTCTCTCTCTCGTCTGCAGATTGTGTCTGGAGTGCGTGTGGAGGACATTCTGCAGGTCAGTGGAGTTTGGGACGGTCTCGTTTGATTGAAAAGCTGCAGGATTTCAGTGTCTCTCTCTCACACAGGAAATGACCTCATGGCCTCCACTGCTGACCACCATTTGCTCGCCAACCACAGCCGAGCCGCCCAAGTTCCTCTCCACTAACGAGGTTAGATCAGAGTAAAGGGTTTTGATGGTTCTCACTGAAACACTAGCATTCAGACTTATTCTTCAGCTCATTATTTTTTTAACTTTAATTCTTGTAACTGTTTTGACAGGAGACACGTGGATTACCGGTCCTCGGTAAGTGTGTGTGTGTGTGTGTGTGTGTTAAAGTCTGTTTATGTGCTTTTAATTTGTTGCGTTCTTCACTAGAAGCTCATGAGTCATCAGACAAAGTTCAGCTGGAATCTCAGTGAGTATCAGATCAGATGTTTGTCTCGAGCTCACATGAAGGTGCTACAAAAATGTCAATATGAAGATTTCTCCCCTCTCTCTTCCGCTACTGTTTTAACTTTACTCACTGTCTGTGTGTGTGTGTGTGTGTGTGTGTGTGTGTGTGTGTGTAGAGGCGGTTCCAGCAGCTCCAGTGACTCTGACAGCAGTTCAGACACTGACAGTAAAAAGAGCAGCAGCCCAGATAAACCAACAGCTCCTGAGACAATACACACTCAGGTACACACACACACACACACACACACACATTAATGTGAATGTAAATGAGAATCAGGAGTTTCTTGCATACATCTTATATTGTCATGATGAGTAAGAACAGCATCTTCATCCTCACTTTCTCATCATCCTAACTTGTGTGTGTGTGTTTAGCCACAGAAAGAAAGTGACTGGCAGCTAGGACGGTGGTTAGAAAGAAGGGGAAACCAGCACAAACAGAACCCTAGGAGCCCATGTGATGCCATCAGGCCGAACTCCCATGATTCCTCTGAGAGGACTGAAGCTCCAGGGTCTCAGACTTGCCATAGTGAGCCAGCTGACGGCAGCAAAGCGTCCGATCTCAGACAGACTGTGGGGAGCGCGTGTGAGGGTCCGCTGTTAGAAAGCACGTCCACACACAGACCCAAACACAAGAGAAGGAAAACAGCACATCACACAGAGCAGAAGAGAACGACAGCAGACGACAACAACAACAACAACAGCAAACAAACGCGTCCGCCGCTGCTGGTGAAGATCGAGCTGAACCTGCTCTCCAGGATCCCACGGGAGCCCAAAGCAGCTCGGCCTGACGCAGAGAACAGCAGAGCGTCGAGACACAAGAGAGCGGTGAGCAGTAACACCGACCCCTGACCCTGACCCTGACCCTGACCCTGACCCCGGCTCACTACAGCTGCAGAGTCATGAAGAGCTGGCTTCAACCATTCCAGAAATTCTCTCAGAATCAGATGTTCATTCATTTTATTGTATGTGACATACTTTGGGGTGTGTGTGTGTTTGCAGATGGAGAGGGATGAAACGTCTTCAAAGAAGAAACAGAAACTGGACAAAGAGAGAAAACCGCAGAGCCTCCACCAATCAGCGTGAGTCACAGAAACACAGCCAATCAGAGCCTGACGTGTTTTACATACTTTCCACATCTCCGAAATGAATTTAAACCAGAATCATTCAAGACTTTTTTCCATATTAATATAAAAGTAATAATGATGGTGATGGGATGTCTGCGGTTATATGACGCTCTTGGATGATCCACCAACTAAAAACTAATGCAGTCTTGACGGTCACTAGACTGGTTTAGTGTTTCAAACTCTACAAATGTTTGGTTTGTAAAGTGTGTTTGTGCATCTTTCCCTACAAAATATCCAGTGTCGTATATTGTGACCTAATGCAGTGACGTTAATGTGACGTAAGCGCCGGTACTTTTCCGATGCAGAATGGAAAGTACCTGAGAGTCTCTGTCTGATAGACGCCGATCTGAACGCTCTTCATGTTTCCATCAGAGCCGTCGAGAACAGCGACAAGATGATGAAGAAGAAGAGTGAGAAACTCAGCTCAGGTCTTCCTCAGGACAGAGACTCAGCCGCGGCTCCTGACGGCCAGCTGAAGAAAGCAGAGACTCATGGGAAGGTACCGCAGATATTCTCACTTCAGATTTCTCCTGGGATTACTGGTCTGATGTAATCAACTGTTTTTATTACTCAGAAAACTGGCAAGAGCCACAAGGAGCTCCTGGAGAAACGTCCTGCGGCCGAGCCACGAGCGCTGCTGCCCGATCGCAGGTGCGACACTAACGTCTGTGAAGCCTCTTTAACATAGAGCGATGTGATACGAGTGATGAGTGTCAGCTTTAACGCAAACAACAAGTGTCTTGTAGGCTTCGTCACTCGCCACGCGCATTGTGTTTCTGTGATTGACCTCTGACCTCTGGTTCCCAGGAAACTCTCTGTGGAAGATCATTTGAAGGAAGCCAAAAAGCTGAAGCACAAAGCAGATGCTACGGTGTTTATCAAGCCTTCGGGGGAGTCTGCTGTTCGGTGAGTTCACACACGATCTGACCATGTTTCTCTGTTCCTCAGCCGGATAAGATGGCTAAAGCGCTGCGCTACCTGGAGGCGGCGCTGTCGTTCACGGAGAGCGCCGAGGCCATGCAGACGGAGCCGCAGACGCCCAAATCCGCCTACACCATGTTCTCGGAGACGGTGGACCTGATCAGGTGAGAAACCGCTGCTGCTGTTCAGTGAGACGCAGCGATTAGGGATATGACGATATCAGAGACTCACGATACAATATTATTGCAATAAGTCCACGATATGATATTTATTGTGATGTTTTAAAAGAGAAAAAGACAAATGAAGAATTGGGGGGAAAAAATTTTAAAAATTTTAATTATTCTATCTAATGCACTTTGAGAGTTAAAAATTAAGAGCTCCAACCCGTGATCTTAACTGCATTTACACTGCAGGTCTTGATGACCAATTCCGATTTTGTGACTATATCCGATTTTTTGGACGACGTGCTTACATTTCTTTTAAAAGTGACCCGTATCCGATGTGTGCATTTTACACTGCACTTGGTGAAACAAGCCAAAAATAGCATATAGGACATCACAAATCAATTTGAATAGTACATTGAGTTTAATTTATTGACATGGAATTCATATAGAAATGTTTTTAATGCAATAGTTACATCTATACATCAAAGTAATTATATATCCTAGTCAGTGATGGGAATAACGGCGTTATTTTTTTCAGTAACGAGTAATCAAACGAATTACTGTTTCCCCCGTTACAACGCCGTTACCGTTACTGACAATAAAATGTGGCGTTACTATATTATATTATTAGAATTAAATGTTTCAGTTCATCTGAATGAATGCAGTGTAGCTGTATTTGACGAACCGTAAACTCTGGTGTGAAGCGCACGACTCGCCGTCGCTTTCTCTCACAGACACGCATGCAAAGAAAGATACAGAGCGAGAGAGTCTTTCATAACATGCAGAAGTGAGGCGCTACATGTAAACCATATTCTTTCTTGTATTTTTCTGTCAAAATAACGGAGTTCCTTTGGAATTCTTCAGCTTTTAAGAACTGCTGGTTTCTCTGGTAGTGGGCGGAGCTAATGCACAAACCACAATCTCATTGGCTGGCGCTCACCTATTATCCTCCCTGTTTTAATTTCAGCAAATCAGTTCGAGCGAACGCAGACAACGTGATTAATATTCATGAACTCAGCAGCTCATTAATCCTTAGTGCATTTTATATTGATGACAAATATGCATTCATACTTGGTTATTCTAATTACTAAAGTTCTATCATCATATAATATTAAATTATCATATTATATTATAATGCTTGACTGACTGATACTAAGTGTCAGTAGATACATAGTATAGATTAATATACAATGTTTTATAATAATAATTTATTCTTTTTAGTGTCCATTTCATTAATTTAACATATTTAATATTGGGGGCATCCAAATTTGACATTTGAACATTTTTTAAAAAGTAGCGCAATAGTCACTTTCCCTGGTAATTAGTTACTTTTATAATGATGTAACTCAGTTACTAACTCAGTTACTATTTGTGAGAAGTAACTAGTAACTATAACTATTTACTTTTTTAAAGTAACGTGCCGAACACTGATCCTAGTACAGTTCTTCAGGACAGTGACGCACGCAGCTCCGCTGAAAGCTTGCGAGTGGAATAATACTCAGGCGGTAGAAGCATGTCACATCGTCTGTGTTTTTTTAGTAATTAAAACCAAATGCGTTCATCAGTGATTGTATATCAAAGGCAGGGATATATTTAGTGATTTCAATGGAACGAACGGGACTGAAGTGTCCGTGCACGAGCCGTAACTGATAACAGCAGCAACGAGCACTCAGCGTGATTTCAAAAGCAACACATTTCAGCATCAAATCGCCTTTTATTTAACACAAACGAATGAAATTAATACTCTGCTACTCAACTAAAGATGTTTCATTTTTTACAGGTTTTTTATACCGCGAAATGTTTCAAAAACTCACTTTTCAATGACGTAGGAGTCGCATTTACAGGTGAAGATCTGATTTGTCCGCTTACACGGCAGGCGCAAATGCACGTATCTGATTCATATCTGATTTATTTCCACATATGAATGAGGCCTGAAACCGATCGGAGAATATCAGAATCCATGTGATTTTTTCCTGCTTACACGGTCGTGGGCCATATCCGATCTGTGCCACATGGGAGGAAAAAAATCAGAATTGGGTCACTTGAACCATGCAGTGTACATGCGGCCTAAGAGAACTTAAGTCAGAGAAAAGTCTTCTAGCTGAACTCTAAAGAGGAATACTGTCTCAGTCTAAATTACATTCACACTGCTGTTTCAGGAAGACAAGCTAATTAGAATATAATAACAATGACAGAAGTAGCCATATGTTGTAAAACAATTGCTCTGTAAAATAAATAAATGAATATTTCATAGGTGTATTTCTGCTTTACATACAGTAGAGAAATCACAATGATTTCTACACTTGAGAGAGATATTTTGAGTCTGGACTGCATTTAAACCGCTCGCTGTCAGTAATTCATATTCTGCACTTTAAGCTTTTATTTTGAAGGAAAACTCGAAGCTTACAAAAATCTAGTGAAACGCTGAAATAAAGCAGAAAACAGCGGATCGCCAGCTGATCGTCTGAAGCTGAAGGCATTATATTGTGCTTTCGGTCCGAGTTCGTTTGACAGATTCTGTGCCAAAGCAGAACGGCCCAAAACAAATATATATATTTAAAAAATTAAGAAACGAGACTTTTTTTTGCCCAGAAGACCTATGGTTTCATATGTCATGTGACCACGATAATATTGAGACTGTTTTGCCATCGTGATGCTGGCAATATCAGCTGCTGATGCTGTCGTCTGTCCAGGTTCATTCTCAAGCTGAAGAACTACACGGACCCGGCGGCCGCCGCTCACGAGAGGGACTTCTGCGTCCTGTGGTGAGAACCGACAGCAGACACGGAGACGTGCGTCTGTACACGAGTGACGTGTGTTTGTGTTTGTCCCCAGCATGCGGTGCCAGGCTCTGCTGCAGATGGCCATGTTCCGCTCCAGACGAGAGCCGGCGCTCAGACACTCGCGGACGCTCGCCGATCATTTCAGAGTGCGTGATCCTCCGAGTCCTGCAGTTCATTCAGACGCTTGACATCAGCCTCACGCTCTTTGTGTTTGTTTGCAGAGCTCGTCGTGGTCTGCGTCTCCCTCCGTGTCTAAGTGAGTGTCCTCGCCGCACGCATGGGCTCGCATCGACGCACCGTCTTCTCCTCACCGCTGTGTTTGTCTCCGCAGGAGCGGCTCGCTGCTCGTTCCTCAGCCGGTCCAGCAGGTGGCGGCGGCGTACGTCAGCATCACCGCGCTCCTCCTGAGCGCTCACGACGTCTGGGAGCAGGCGGACCAGATCGCTCTCCGAGGCAGCGGTGAGACGGGGTCAGAGGTCACCGCTGAATGCTGAACGTCTTTGTCCTCATCTGTAAAAAACTAACTTCTGTCAGTTTGTAATACAGTAGATTAGGGTTAGTTGTGCCATCAGTCGATTAAAATACTTCATTATGAGAGCGTTATTTTTAACTCGCTCTTTCATTCTTTCCCTTTTTTCAAGTTTATTTTAATTTTCATGGCAAGTAAGTATTAAAATTCAAACTCGAGGGAAAAACAATTCAACTCTTTGTCTTTGTGGGGCTGGTTAGAGAGCACGAAGGAGCAGACTTTAGCAGAGCTACATGAGGAAATGGAAGACAAAACGAATGCTGCATTAAGAGTGTTAATTATTTTTTTACGTGTTGAATAACAAATATTAATCGCGGATTAATTGTGTTTGGGTCTGTGTGGATTCTTCCCAGACGATCTTTTATAGTGATTTAGAGTTGAGCCGGACACGCGTGTGAGGATTGTTCTGCAGTGTTTAATGAACGCAGTGGTGTTGTTGTGGTTTTGCAGGTTTGCTGCGAGAGCTGGATTCAGCCGTCGGTCCTCTGAGTCTGATGTCCTCCGTGAGCGCTTTAGTGCGATACGCTCGGCACGGACTGCACTGGATCAGACTCGACACGCAGAAGCCACGCTGACCGCCCGAGAGCCCAGGATGTGGCAGCTTTCATTTATTTGCACAATGATCAAATCAAACGATCAATCAATCTTTAACAGCTAATGACGTGCTTCAGCCGCGGGTCATTCTGACACTAAACATGATGACGGTCTTCCTCTGCACTGATCGAACTCACGGGACACTGTGTCCACCTTCAAGCCAAAGTCCAGCAGCATCTCATGAGTTCATGTGTGTGTGTGTGTGTGTGTGTGTGTGTGTGTGTGTGTGTGTGTGACAGACAGCATCAGTTCAAATGCTTTGTGTGACTGCTGAACAGACAGACACACACACGCACACACACACGCACAGACACACGCGCACACACACACGCGCACACACACAGACACGCGCACACACACAGACAGTCAGCACAGCAAGTGCCTTCAGATCTGATCAACTCGAGCAAACACTAAATAGTGTGATTACAGTGCAAATATGTCATTTCTAGCTTTTATATGGTCATTTGACCTTTGACCCATTAGAGAAACTGTGGCAGTCACAGAAACTCATGCTGCAGTTGTTTGTATGTACAGCTGATGGGCCTGGCCTCTGACCTCTGGAGTTTTTCTCATGATTCTCTCTTTAATCTTGATTTTTGTTGGTCAATTTTTTTATTTATTTTTTATTTATTTTTTTTGAGGTGGGGAGGCATTATTGTATTTATTTGCATTAGCAGATATTTATTATTGTTTTTGACCAAGTGCAGAATTGATTTTCAGAACAGCACTGAGCCTGTCGATTGGTCGGGCCGCTTGTTCTTCTAGATGGTGACGCCTCATTGGTCCAATCCTTCGTCACTTTTTAAATAGAGCACTAAGTATTTCCTGTCCATCAGTGTTTCCTTTCTTTCCTGATCTTGGGTCCAGAGCAGCAGACGTTGATTGACACTCAAATGATGATTTACTTTCTGCTAACTTTGGAAGATTAAAGTTCTCTGTCGAAATGGAATATCAGAATGAAATTTGTATTTATTTTATATCCTATAATGTGGGAGTTTGGGTTGGTTTTCTACAACTTTATCAAACTGATTTGAATCAGCAAAAGCCTGATTTGATTGTTGATCACCAAATCTTCACTGAAAGTGGCTTTGTGTGTCACATTGTGTTCGGAAACAACAACAACAAAAAAGACTGGTTTTTGTGCCTTATTCCTTGTTTTGTGTGACTGAGTTCAGTTGATATTATTACTGAGAACTCAAGATCTGTTTTCTCAGGGTCCATTTGGATATGAACTGAATAAAATCTTTATTATCCTTTATTATTCTCTCATTTGTTTTTGGCTCCTATAACATACAGCTTATTCACACACACATGAAAATATAAACACAGAACAAAATATATATATATATATCAACAATTATATAGTAGTCAACGTTTGAAGTGGATCAAAACCTTCCATCAAAGTTATCCTAAAACCAAAATGCGTTCTTGTCTTAGGACATCTTTGATGAACTTTTTTTGATCCATTTCAAATGTTGACTATTGTATAATAAACCAAATATCAGTGGGATAAAGAATCTGTTAAAAATATATACTGATGGCTGGACATTCTCCTTCAGGACTTTCTGATAGAGAGCAGAATTCATGGTTCCATCAACCTGTCAGTAAGCCCCTCCCCTCGAACGCAGACTAGCCAATGGCAGTCGAGTATCAGTTGCACGGGGAGCAGAACTCGGACATCTTCAGGTTTCAGTGCCATAGAGAAACATTGGAAGATCTGAAGCTCGCATCGGTTTTATGGGGTTTATGCTTCAAAAATGTAAAAACGATGTGTCTGGGGTCCTCGTAGCACTGACTCCAGGTGTCCTGAGAGGAGGGGCAATATCATTTATTTTATTACATTTCCTGAATCCAAACACAACAGAGCAAAATGTCCCTAAGTATTCACCCCAATACAAATGAAGACAAAAACGTTCATTTTCTGGTTGTCATGCACTCATTAAGTTACAGTTTTCACCGCTGCTGACCTCCGGCCTGCAGCTTCACTGACCTCACTGCTGACCTCACTGCTGACCTCACTGCTCTCCGGCGGACAGCCGTCTTGTGCCGGACTCTGTGGCCGCCTGTTGTTTGGACTGCGTTCACTCCCCTCCTCACCTTCTCCTGTCTTGTCAATAGTGCTGTAAATAAACAGTCACCACTCTTTCTGCATTTGAGTCCTCTCTCATAGAATCCCTGACAGAAACAAAACGAAATATCTTAAACCATCTTCACTTTAGAATTTTTAGATGTTTGTACTTGAAAATAAGACAAACATTCTCAGTAAGAAAAGCATTTTTGCTGCGTGCATGAATAAGTTATTTAAACATCGCTTACACATTAAAATGGGGGAGAAGACGGAAAGAAACTGGGTTTATCGAAGAAAACCTGCTCCCGACCAGGTTAGGTTCACAGAGCAAGCACGGTAACTGACTCGAGACGGTGTAAACATATTTAGAATTAGTTATTAGCTGTATAAAATGAGTTTAAAGATCTTTTACAAGAAAATACTATTTCAGTCTTTCTACTTTAATATTTCATGCCTTTTGCTTTGTGAAATTTACATGAAAAAGTAGCTGTTTTTAAGCCACAATTAACAGTGTCTGACTGTCACTGCTTCAACATATAATATCTAAACCAACAAATAATGCTCAATATTTGTTCGGTGACTTTTTACCAACTGGTCTCAAGGTGATTTTTTTTTTTTACTGGACCTATGAATGCAGAGTTTGCCGCTCGGTTTCATATTTAGGTATCTAATGCAGTGACTTTCATTTTACGTCGGATTTAGTGCCCAAATGCTTTAGGTGCCACTGTTATGTTTTAGATGTGCATTTGTCTGTTTATTATTATTGGTCTAAGTTTTAAATTGTGAGTAAATTAAATGTTAAATTTTGAAGTTGAAAGACAGACTTTTTTTTTCTACTCCAGTAATCTTTATTTACAAATTAAAAAATTATTTTTTAACAGTGTATTATGACTATAAGAATTATGACTTAATCTGTTACAATCATGTTTTAATTATTTATTTATTTTATTTTGAGTGATTAATGAAAAATATTTAAGTGACAAGACAATTATTTGTATAAGCATCCATTTAATATCATGCTTTAACATTCCATCTACATGATGATGATGATAAACACCAACATTTATAAGTAGCTGTTAATGTCACAATAAACCACAATACAAACATGCAACAATATACATCAAGTATCACACAAAAATCAAAATTTAGAAAGATTTAATTTATTACATTTATGTCTATTCAATTCCAGCCAATGCATCTGATTATGAACTGTATGTCTGTCCAGTTTCAGTCAGTCAGATACATTACAGATGACCTGATGTGATTTATATGATACACTGTTTTGTCCCAGTTAAGGCTTAGAAATAACGGTGAAGAAAAAAAATCTATTTTGAACATAGACTAATCTATTTATAAGAATATAATGTATATTTTATAATGATTGTATAACATAATATAACATAACTGTGTATTAAACGTATTGACTTGAAATTAATGGGGCTATCAAATGTGTATAAATCAAGTCTTTGCTCATAATAGGCAGGAGGGGCAATATTATTATTAGTCTAAAACTGTAAAGTGGCTGAGTTTAACAGGGCAGAGCACTGTGAAGTTACAAGACTCTAACCTTCCTGAAGCAGTCAGGCCCAGCGAGGCTTCGGACGTCATCAATGACGTCACTGCATAAAGCCCCCGAAGCCTCGGCACTGAACGTGACATCACTACTGTTTACCCCTGCCTGGACTATTGCTGTGTACCTGGATTAATTCAAATTAAAACATTACATTAATAATTTACAGTCTCATTCAATTATTATTCAATAATGAATGTAAAACTCATTTTGTAGTTCAAAAAGCAACAGCAACAATAGAGAATGTGAAGCTGACGTCACGCCACGTAGAGTTCTGGGAAACTGCTTCGTTTATCCGCCGTGTTCTCCGGCATTGAGTTCAGGGCAGTATTTAGATTTTCTGTCATGATTGTGGAAAATGTCACCATTGTATGTCATTCATGCTGCACCGAGAATTGCACAAATAACTCCAATCATCGTTCTGAGAGAAAACTGGACAATGCAGTGTGTTTTTTCGCCTTTTCTCTGTAAAAACCCCAAGAGAAGCAGGTCACGGAGATGAGAGAAGACGCCGGATAGTAAATATGTTAATAATGTCACCGATTAAACCCACTGCCTGTCTCTCAACGAAAGAATCACATTGCTGCATGTTTTTGAAAGTTTTGATTTTGTTTGGTTTAATAATTAACATTGTGTTAATCGAGTATGACTCTCACTGCTGAATGAGCAGAACTTGAACAGAGACATTAAAACACTAACACAAATAACTCACGTGGCTTAAAGTACCAAGACAGTGATAAAGCACGTGTCTTTTAGCATCACTGTTTTACAAGATTAAACCAGCATTTTAAAATGCTACAAAACTGTTCAAGCTTCGGGATTTCCATTATACTTCGTCATTAAAATGTTTCCAACAAAGAAACAGATCGACTTCTGTCAGCGTGTTAAGAGAAGCGATAAAATAGCTTCCCTGCAAATGATCCAATAAAGCATGTGAATATTTAACTTAAAGGCAAAAACAAAACAAAAGATAAGCAGGTATCCCTATTAATCTCAGCATTTGTAGCTCTGTGGGTTGCTAAGAGACGAATAACTGTGCTGGAGCAAAGAGATGAGCATCGGCCTGCGGTCGTGAGCCGAGAAAACAGAGCACTGAGCGAATTATATCGGCCTATGCCTGACCGACACTTACTAGATGTTTTAACGAGGCCGACGTCAGCCAGACGTACGTGTGCTGTCCGTCTCAACTGTCAACAGATTTGGTATTTTTAAATCACCTTTTTCATTCATTAGCCTACTTTAAGCGTTTTCTATGAGGAAGAAAAAGCTTAACGTGCAGGGTGTTGCGTTCATATTATTCTGCTTTATTAATCGTAATTTTCTTAATATTAGCCTATAATTTGTATCAGTATTAAACTGTGCCTTGAACTAAGCACTGACTGTATTTCTTTATACTTGAGTCCAAGTTCAAAATAAAACTCTATGAACCGCTCCATTCATTCATTCCCTGACTTCTAGGCTAAAATCAAATCCTGTAAAGTAAACAGGAAGAGTTTGTCGAACTCAACTGGTTTTGCAAGAGAACAAAAAAATGTTTTTCCTCCCACCATGTCCTTTTATAATACATACTATTAATACTTATAACAATTGTAATATTAATAACCTTATTAATAGCATTACTAGGGGATGAGAGAGAGTTGTGAGTGAGGGCGCGGGCGCAGCCTCCGTGTTGCCAGATCCAGCTATTATAAGCGTTTTTGGGATTTGTCTTTTCCACTTAATTTAACACTTTCGAAAGTTACAGTAGGAAGTTGCATTTTCAGGTAATCAATATCTTTATCTTATCTTAATTTATCTGATTTGCAAAAGATTTGAAATAATTTCGGTTGATTTTTTCTTTTTCTTTTTTTATTTATTTTTTATTTAATAGCAATATCTGGCAACACTGCATCGCCGGCACTTGAACTGACAGTAATTAAAAAAGCACATGGACAGGTTATTGCTGACATGATATGACATTCGATAAGGGAAACGCAAAAAGAAAAGAAAAAAATACCATGATATTAAACGTTATCAGTGCTATGACATCTCTGAATTCAATAATGAAATGCCTTTAACTAAAAATTGAGTGTTTAATCTTATCATTATACATTACTGACACTCTATCCTCCAATTTGATACTGTTAAGTGCTTTGACACAATCTGTATTGTAAAAGCGCTATATAAATAAAGGTGACTTCACTTGACTATCAAAAACAGTAGCATAAACTAGTACACAGATCTGTAGAACAAGCTTACAGAAGGAAATTAAATACGCAAACACTAGCCATGAAGAAGTCTGTCATTCAGTATAGTAGTTACATTTTCACAAATCATTCATAAGAGCACTAGACAAAGTTATCAGCTATAGCAATGGTTATTAATAAAAAAAAACTATAACAATTTTGTTGCATGAATAATAAACAACTGAAAAGATTTTGACGCAATAAATAGGGTATGATTTAAAAATGATCAATGACCCCCAACATAACCCCCAGGCACAGCTCTCAATTCAGCATGTGATCGTGTTTGTGTGTGCTGTTTGCGTCACTCATAGCACGTGCCTATATTGTGCGCTACATCGAACATTTTTCTATCGTTATCGAAGAAATATCCGTTTTATCGCCTAGGCCTACTGGATGATTATAGAAAGACAAGACGGTCACTTTCACCCACAGCAAAGAATAATAATGCCTTTATGAAAGTACTGATCAGATTCATAGAGGAGCTCGTTCTGCATTAAACCAACCAAAGCCAGATCAGCAGCATCTTCAAACAGCAGTTGTTGTGAAATTCATTTCATTATTATGAGCAGGGAATAAAGCTGCAAATATCTCATTTCCACAGACAGAGGCTCTCTGACCCCAACTGACCCCCCTAAATCTTTAAACCAGAGTAAAGATGGCCAGTGTACAAGGCACTGTTGCAGAAATAAACCAGATTAATGGAGTGAAAATCAACTCAAATCGATAAACTCTGGCACAGATGTTGGGCAGCTGGCGGTGATTTCAGTGTCATGTGAATTCATGTATGTTCAGAGTCTTATGAAGTTTGATTGTGTCGGTGTTTTTGGAAATCTTTATTAAAGATGCTGTGGTTTGGGTGTTTTAGCCCCACCTCCACCAGCTGCCAATCAAAAGACACACAATGTCAAAGTTTTGAAAAATTTAGTATTATATTATATAATATTTATTTTAAATTCATTCCAAGAAACAACTGTACAGACAATAAACATTACCACAACAATGCATTCGTGCATATTTAAAAACAATTTACAAAATGTGAACAAGAATACAAACATGCATACAAAAAAGTAAAAAAAAAAAAATCTGTAGGCTGATGGTTGTATGATTCAGTTTCAGTGCTGATTGAACATATTTCAGTGCTTTAGTTCCTGTACAGAACCGGATGAATCTCCCACGGTTCATGTGTCAGATTCTCCACCGAAGTTCGGGTTGGTGAACGCAGGCTGTTAACAGATTGAAAAAACAATTTAAATGCAGAAAAAATGTCTATAGTGTTTACTGGCATCAAACATGTTAAGCAACTTTCTCTCATTCAGGTTAGACACAGGGTAAAATGAGACGTCAAGTTATCGATCACAAAACTTACCACATCAATATTCTTGGTTTCGTGTTTGAAGAAGCTGATATCTCCAGGTTTTACGCCCTTCACACTAAAGATGTAGTACATCGCGGCCAGAATCAGCGCCGCGCAGACGATGGCTCCGATAACGGCCCCGGCGATCAGACCGTCGTCCACTGCGTCACAAACAACAGCGTCAGTCACAACAACACATCGACATCTTATAGTGTGTGTTCAGGTCGTGAACTCACTTGGTGACGGGTCAGTCGGGATGACGATCCCATTATCATCGGTCACATAATCTGAACACAAGAGAAAGTGCTATTAGCAGCAGGGCATGGAATCAGCTGTCCAGATGGGTTTTTCTGTCGCGTGACTCTGAACTGTGTGTGTGTTGTGTGTTTGAGTATGAGCTGTGTCTGTATAAAGGTTTTAGATCCGGAGCATCTTCGCTGTTCAACTCACTAAACTTTAAGAAATGATACGGTGCGAGAGTCTGACCGAATGAAGGGGTGTGAATGAGCTGAACGTACACTGCCGGTGACGACACACGAAGCCTCTCTTCTGCAGACAGTTGTTATCGTTCCACGTGCCGTCGTGATACATCTCCACGCAGTTCTCTTTCCCCACATCACCATCGTGAAATGCTTCGTTGGGTTCTCCAGGAGCCCAGTTTGTGAAGCCCAGAGACGTCTGATCCGTCCAGGCCCATTCATCTACAATCAGAATGGGCACAAGATCAGCACATGTTGTCAGAAATCACATGAAGGATGAGGGACCGAGCGAAGAGCTGCGTACATGAGCCGCCTCGGGTGAGGCCGATCCAGACGTTGTGGTACTTGGTGTAGTTGATGTTCCTGATGAACTCCACCTCGGCCCGGCTGTGAATCGAGGCTAATTCGCCTCTGTTCACCTCTTGGCAGATGTGTCTCGCCGCTGGCCACGAGTAACCCACTTTTTCGTCGTATACGATGTAGCAGTAACGTCCGTACGGCCGCCAGCCCCACAAACACTTCCCGTCTCCAGGAGCCGGCGTCGATGGAGGCTTTTCTGCGGAGAGATTGGAGACAGGCCCTTGTAATTAATTAATGTTTGCCTACAAAACCAGCACTGGCTCTGCTCCCCTTTACCTTAATTCATTACTTCAGACTTATGTGCCTCTAGAAGCTTGTGTTCTGCAAGTGAACGTCGCATTATTGTTTATCCCAAAGAGGACTTTTACATTAAATGTTCGCTCCTGCCCAACTCAATCCCGGCAGCTGAATCCTTAGCCATCTTCAAGAATCAGCAAAAAACACATCTCTTCCATCTTTATTTGACCCTCGAACTCTAGCACTCTCTATTCTAATTCTATTTTATCTATTTGTTTTCTTTAAAAAAAAAAACACTTGACCCTCTATCACTTGCACTCTTAATTCATTTTCTAAAAAAACACTAGCTTACTATATTCTTTTTCTATTCTATCTACTTGTTTTCTTTGTATGTGTGTGTGTGTGTGTGTATATATATATACACACACACATATACATACAGTATATATATCGAGCTGTCAAACAATTAATCGCATCCAAAATAAATGTTTTTTGTTTACATAATATATGTGTGTGTACTGTGTATATTTATTATGCATATATAAATACACAAACATGCATGTAAATATCCAAGAAAAATATGTTACGTTTATATATTGAATATATTTATATATGATATATATATGAAATATACTGTATGCTGTATGTGTGTGTCTTTATATATACATAATAAATATACACAGTACACACACATATATTATGTAAACAAAAACTTTTATTTTGGATTGTTTGACAGTACGATATAGATATATATATATATATATATATATATATATATGTGTGTGTGTGTGTGTGTGTGTGTGTGTGTGTGTAAAAAAAAAATAAAAACCTTGCTACTGTGTTAGGCTAACCAAGACTTCTCATAGCACTTGCATTTTATTGCTCTTTTGTTGATTCTGATTGCTTCTATTGTCCTAATTTGTAAGTCGCTTTGGATAAAAGCGTCTGCTAAGTGACTAAATGAAAATGTAATTTAATGTAACTGATATGAAGCGCGTCCATGGCTCGGTCAGCTTTACCTTTAGTGATTTTGCAGATGTAGGGTTTGGCTGCGGCGCAGGCCGTGTCGTTCCAGGTGCCCTGGATGAAGAGCGAGGGCGCATGCATGCTGACGCACCCTTCTCCCTCGTGATCGGTCGGCTCCCCCGGGCCCCAGTGCGTGAAGAACACCGGCCAGCCGTCGGACCATTTGTACGAGTCGCTGTCAGCCTGCAGGAGAAGAGCAAGGCTTGAGTTCTGCGTAACGTTAGTGAACTCATTAAACTCCGGCGGAGCTGAAGTACCAGCCGGCGGAGTCCGATCCAGGCGTCTGTCTTGCCCAGCTGCACTGCTGCGGAGATGAAGGCCTGGTCATAGCTCATGTCCACACTGGCCAGGTTCCCTCCCTCCTTCACACAGGCCTGCTGAGCCTCCTCCCAGCTCTTGGGCTCGGACACCAGCTTATAGCAGTTGCTGTACCAGGTGATGTATCCGGACGGACACGGGGTGCTGGTGGGCGGCGGGACCGGGATGCTGCTTGCTGCCGAAAACAGGTTAGAAGTGGGTTAATCTTCAAGCTATCTCAGAGTTAAGGGTCATCTTTTGAAAGGTCATACAATTCTGGTAACTGGTAACATAAACTCTTATCATATGATTCCCAGCCCTGTTTCTAGAGCGTTTATATTACTACATTTAGAATGAAGTGAAGATGTCAGTACATTTCTTCATAGAGCACACCCATCCTCGCTCGTGGTCACAGTTCTCATCGTTCCAGCGGCCCGTGACCAGGTGATTATGGGAGATTGAAGTGCAGTGTTCCTGAGAGAAAGACATCAGAGATCAGCATCAGCTCCTCTGCAGGTGCCATCAGTGAGCTTTATCTTTAAAAAATACTGTAATGACATATTACATATCTATCTATCTACAATGCAACAGTACTTCCTCACCTCCCCATCAGCGTTGTTTGGCTCTTTATCGGCCCAGTTTGTGTATAAGACCGGACTGACTCCATCACTCCACGCAAACTTCCCTTCATGCAGCCTATCAGATAAACCGATCCAAACGGGTGCAAGCAGATCCCTGAGATAACTAGCCACAAAATCTGGAGAGAGGGTCAAAATGTCACAGATTGGGACAACATGAACAAGTGTTTCCTGAAGGACAGTGTTTGCATGGACTTTAGATCTGACACGTCACTGTTGCTGGATATAGATCATTAAATATATGTTAAAAAAACAAACAAACAGAGAGCATGCCTAAAAGTGAAACGAGCTTACATAACAAAGAGTTGAGAAAAAAAAAGTAAAGAAAGAAAGTTCAAAGAAAGGAAAGAAAAGTTTGTTAGGACAAGATTTAACAACCATGTTTACCAAGCCATCATAATAAAAAGAGGAATTTCAACTTTGGGCCCTCCTTGCAAACAATGTACTTCAACATGATTAACAACTCTATTAACAAGGCATTATAACATCTTATGAAGTACCGTTTTCATTCTGATCATCGATGACGGCAAGATCTCCTTTCTGCTGTCGGCACCACTCCCGTGCGTAAGTCCAGTTCGCCTTGAACTCAGACTGATGATGGTGCTTTCCTTTGAATATGTAGCATTTGTTGCGGAATTTCATCCATCCTGAAACAATCAAAATCACAATGTTTCTTTAGGAAAACTGAAATCACTGAACCTTTGCCAGATTAGCCTGACAAATCACTGACTGAATGCCTGAAAGCTTTATGTCTGGATTTATGCATGTTGTTTCATGTCAGCCGTACCTTCGGGGCAGTTTCCTTCCCATGATGCCGTTGGAGGCGGCGGCGTGTGGTCATTTCCTGGATATTTTTTACACACGTAACCAGCATTGGCGCGTCCACAGTTTGCATCATTCCACGAACCTATCGAAAAACAAAACATTCACATTTAAACCACTTGGATCTCTGAATTATAAAACAGTAAACAATAGATAAATACAGCTACAACACAAAATGTGTCTGTTCTGCACAATAAATGGACTATCTCTCTGACTTCTGTACTTTTAAAACTAGTCATAGTTAAGCATTGACACTGCATTTGGATTGTGGATTTTAATCTTCTTTTTTACTTTTTGTCATACTGTTTCTGAATGAGATTATAATTCTTATTTATTATGTGTTATATACTGATATATTGTAATGTTCTGACAAGCATCCATCAAAAGAAACATTGTGGCAGTGTTATTATACACCAAGAAAATGATGATGGAGATGATTATGGTTTTCAAAAGCACAGTGGTTAAAAAACAAAATGTTAGTACAGTAGCATGCACATTAATATAATATTAGTGCACCTGGATGTCTGTTCATCTGGACACACTGTTCTTCTCCATTTGCATTGTTGGGTTCTCCGGGACCCCAGTGCACATACGTCACCGGAGACAGATCGACCCACCTGAACACAGAAACAGCTCTGTAGGACTGACCGTCATGCCGAAGAACACGTTACAAACACGCATGTGGAAACAAACGTTACTAATATTCTGTTTAAGGCTTACAAATACTCTCCTGCCTCCACCCCGAACATTCTCATTCCTATCCAGGCTGCAGCCGCCTGACCGGTGCCCACCTGAAAACAACACATAATCAGACCAGTGCTCTCACAGATCACGATTCATCCATCTTTAATGTGCTGTCTTACGAGGATTCATGACATTTGTGAAGAATTCTCAAGTCACTCCTAAAAATCACTGATCAAACATTCAAAAGCCTGGCGCTTTCGTACCAGGCTGACCACGAAAGACTGCTCGGCTTCATCAGCGATGGACACCAGATGAGCTTTCTCCTCGTAACACCTCACAGCGGCCATGTGAAAGTCCACGATATCTGTGTCATTATAGTAATAACAGACGCCGTTGTTCTTCCTCCAGCCAGGGTTCGATCCGCACTCAGGAGCTGAAGAAAAAAACCCATTAATAAACAAACACCACCGATAAATTAACTAATTCTGACCCCACATGTGTTAATTGCTATTTGCCTCCAAATTTGGAAAAGGAATAGCATTAAATTTCCTACATTTCTCAGCATTTTCCAAACACAATCTCAGGTTATTTTACTGGTAATAAGTGATTGCACTGGCACCTGGTACGGGCGACGGAGGCTCCGGAGGTATAATGGGTTTCTTTCCTTTAGCAATCATGCAAATCCAGTCCTGGTGGGCGTCACAGTTCAGGTCGTTCCACCAGGACGTCCCGTTTTCAGTGGTCACCATCTCCACACAGTTTTCTCGGCCGTTGTGATTGTTGGGTTCACCGTGGCCCCAGTTCGTGTGACTGACCGGCGTCCCGTCGCTCCAGTGGTAACCTTAGAGACGAGAGGTTAGAAACCGCTCGATCCAACTACAAGCCACTCTCGTGGTCAGTGAAACACCAGTGAGCAGACGAACCTCCCTCCACTGGGTTGACGCTCAGTCCGATCCACTTGGTTTTTCCCTTCGAGTAGCTGGACAGGAAGATTTCCTCCTCGGGACTGTGGATGCTGACCAGGTCTGCGCCACGGGCGAGACAGTCTTCTCTAGCTGCCTGCCAGCTCTTCTTCTGGGCAAAGTTCACTGTGAACAGCTGTGAAAAGCACCAACACAAACACATCAACGAGAAGACCATTAAAAGCACAGAACATGTACTTTAATAATCACCACTCTTGAAAATGGCTTATCCTGGGGTTTTGCAGGCAGCAGCGATGAAACGTCACGCATGTGCGAATGGAACGCCGTTTCACAAAACCACCGGGTTTAGGCTTTAGAGTATGGTTTTTGTAGTCGTGTAAATGCATGAGAACATTCTTGCATGCATATTTACTGGAATTTTCTTGTTTTTAAACGTGTGTGTGCATATAAATACACTTACACATACACAAAGAGTGAACATTTATCTTGATGTAATATGTTGTCTTCACATATTGACAGACAATGACAACCAAGGCACTTTAGGTTCAAACTAACCCATACTGTACACTGACGAAAAATAACAATTAATAAATAATGGTAACTTATCTGTCTTCCCTTTAACATTATACACCAGTTTATTTTAAGGCATTTACATGCTTGGCCTACAGTAAACTAAAATCTACTAGTGGTAAAGGAAAGGTCTCACCAGTTCCCACAAATCAACCTGATGCTCTCCACACTCCCACATACAATGAAAAAGTGTAGCAATTTTGTCTTTTCATTGCATACAGCTACTTAGAGAAGAGCAATACTGGGATTTAAACAGTGTATTTTGACAGGGCTAATGCCAGTCCCCAAAGAGCCATTGGCGTTGTTATAATTACACCCAGTATTCATGGTGTAGGTTTGAGCTAGAAGACATGATTCTTCCCCTTTTTCCTTGCTGATATGGACAGAAAGACTTTTCTTTTGTTCAGTCTAGATCAGTGGTGCCCAATCCTGTTCCTGGAGACCTACCTACCTGCAGAGTTCAGTTCCAACCCTGATCACCTGTCTGTAATTATCAAGTGCTCCTTCAGATCCTAATTAGTTGGTTCGGTTTTGTTTGGAGCTGAACGTTGCAGATAGGTAGATGTCCAGGATTGGGCACCCCTGATCTAGATGATTCAAGAGTTTTTCTACGATAAGCGGCATCCTTCAGCTTTTTGAAGTGTGTGCATGTGAAGAACTGAACTAAAGCTGATGGCGGCGCATGTGTGTGCAGTGTATGTAGACGTGAACGCTGCTCCCTAACAATACCCCGCTCTGTGGTGTGCATCAGTCAGTGGAAGGCATGGCTTAGATCACCCTGTAGCAGTTTCTGAAGTGAGGCTCTCCGCCCCAGTCGCTTGCACACCCGGTCACCGGAGGCAGCGTCGGAGCTCGAGTCGGTGGAGAGATGCCGTTACGAGGAGCTTCACACACAAACGGGAATGATTCTTCACACTGTTTGTTATTCCAGAATCCTGCCAGCGGGCTGGTCGACATCGTGACACAGGATCCAGCAAGGTTATCTAGAGATGCAGTGAAATCGGATTGGATTATGAGCGGTGATGCAGTTCTAAACAGCGCTCAGGTGTAAGTCTAAAACAGAAAGATCTGCGGTGTAAATGATTGAATTACTTGGCTCGTTGCGGCCCCAGTTGGTGTATGTTATTAAAGCGTCGTTGTCCCAGTAATAGTCGACACCCGCCACCCCTCCTCTCGCCCGCAGCCCGATCCACCAGTCGCCGGAGTACCGGCTCATCAGCGCTGTGAAGTGAGCCTGTTCGTACCTGCAGACGGCGACAGCAGCTGAGTGACCAGAGCTACACGAGCACAGAAGCAGTTTATGACTGTAAACAGAACACAAAAGTTTTAGACACTCACAGGTCCAAGATATGCAGCAGAGTGCTGCTCTGACTCTCACAGAACGCTTTGGCTTCCTCACGACTTTTAGCAGCTTCTTCAAACCAATAGCAAGAGTACTCAAAAACATCCCAGCCCTGCAGAGCACACACACATACGGTTAGCGCGACGGGGTCAGGGTCACTGATGGCCCTCCATGAGAGCGCATGACTGACCTGAGGACAGCCGTAGATGGTGGGCTGGACGGAGGGCAGAGGATAGTGACCTTTGGGCATCTTACAGATGTAGGTGTTGAGCTCCGTGCAGGTGACGTCGTTCCATCGGCCCGTCTGAGACACAAAGCATTACGATGACATTCATGCTCCTGTGTTGAGTTTTGTGTCTGTCAGTAAATGCAGTACCTCATGGTACATCTCCACACAGTCCTCACTGAAGCCCTGGTGATTGTTGGGTTCCCCGGGAGCCCAGTATGTGAACGTGACCTCATGATGATCCGACCACGAGAACAAACCCGCGAAGCCCAGATCATTCAGACCGATCCACACATCACTGGTGGCTGTTTGACGGGACAAAGAGGAAATGTTGTGAGAAGAGCACATATAGCCGT
>NC_081175.1:31241976-31278046 GCF_012432095.1 Onychostoma macrolepis
GCAAAGCATTTTGGTTTTCTCTTCAACTACCTGAAGCAATATTATGGGTGATTTTGTGATTCATTCACATATTAAGGAGACAGACCAGAGGTGGAGGGCATCCAGCACGAGTTCCCATTCAGTCGAGCTTTATCTGGTCCTTTTCCACTGAGAGACGATGATGCCGAGAGCATTGAATTAGTGATGTTTCCGTCCTCCACACCCAACCCTCTCACACACACTGGAAACAACACACACTCATCAGGGAATGTGTCACATACTGAATACTGTAACATTTACTGACCCTGTTGTGTGTGGTTTTGTATTAGAAGTTTTTCTCTTTATTCACCTAAACCTCTTTGTAGCAGAGCTTAATCTCAAGCACCAGTACGATGTTCCGAACACATCTTGCCGTTCAAGCCTTTCATAATTAATTTAATTCATATTCACGTTCTCAGTAAAAGTGTCCTCACCGTTCTGCTCGCAGCTGAAGATCACCTCCAGGTATTTGGAGACGGTGGGGCAGGGATCAGAGTCAGTGTGAGCGAATAGGAAACAGAACTCTCTGTTATCACACCACTTCCGGGCCAAAGCCAGTGTGCCCTCGACAGTGCACACACCTGCAAGATTCATTCAGTCCATCAGAGATCCCGCATGAACACTTCAAACGCTCTCATTTCCCCTCTCAACGCTGTGATTTACCAGAGGCTCCATCTCCATACGGACAGATCTTGTCACTGCGGCGCCCGTAAAAAGCCGACTGGATGTTGATGACACTGTTCTGGGGGCAGTGAAGGACCAAGCTGGAGTCCTGACATGCGTATGTTGTGTAGAAACCTAGAGTACAGCACAAGAACGAACTCAGCAAGGCTCAAGAGCCTCAAGAGATTCGTGGCACACGAGAAACAGAAGACAAACGTACCATCATGCGGCGGAGGAGGCTCGGGAGTGTTCCCTGAAAAAGGGAAAAGGTTTACTTTCTAAACATTAATACATCACTCAGTATTATTTCTGAGGGAACGGAAGGGGCAGAGGAACGTACCGCGGCGCTTGCAGATATACCCTCGCTTGTTCTCGCACTCATCATCGTTCCACGCTCCAGAGTTGATTAAAATGGACAGGCAGTCTTCACCGTAATAATCATCAGGGTTTCCTTTAGCAATAAATGAGGCACAGATTATCTTCTTCATTAATCTTGATTTTGACACATTTAACAAAAAGCTTAAAGGGTGCTTTATCATCTCAAATCTTTTCACAGCATCACCTGCAGCCCAGTTTATATAGCGGAACGGAGAGCCGTCCGTCCACATCCAGCCTCCCTCGGTGATGGAGTCATGCGCTCCCATCCACAGAGACACACCCGTGGGAACCGACTGGATTTGAGCTGCGGGTGAACATGAGCATAAGTGGATCTGGAACATCTTGAGAGTCTGTTGAGTAACTGGATACTAACCTTGGATGAAACTTTGTTCAAACGGCTCAGTGATGCTGACGAGATCTCCACCCTGATTCACGCAATCCGCACGAGCGTCAGCCCACTTCCTCATAGACAGAGTAATAAACAGGTAGCAGTAATCATTAAACGGGTCTGCAACCCAGGAGCCGCACTTCGCATTCCAGCCTGACAGAAGAAGCAAACGAAATCAATTCAAGAGCTCAGGCACAGACACGCAGAGCAATCAGACGCTTACAGTCCGATATACAGAGACCGATATGTACTGTAAGACTGAGAAACAACACAAATGTGTGAATGTCTCAGTGTTTGGTGTGTAGAGAGAGTCAGTAACAAATCAGTACCTGGACCAGATGTTGGGGGAGGTGGTGGCCCTTGACCTTTTGCTGGAAAAATAAAATCAATATGAGTATCTCAGAATCACACCAATGGAAAGAATGGATTTGATGGCTTTAAAGTTGGCCAATAAAGACTAGCGTAACTATCCGTTGTAACTCACTAAAACAATGCTCTGATCATTGTGCGCAAACAATAAAACATATAAAAGACTGATCAAACAGGAAAACTTCAGATTGTTCGCACCTTTCTGGCAGATGAAGGGGTAAGTGGATGTGCAGGGCAGGTCGTTGATTTTCCCTGTGTCCTGGTGCTCGGTGCCGCGGATGTGAACACAGTCTTCATTATTCTGCCAGTTATCCGGCTGGTTCGTCTCCCAGGGAAGAAAGTCCTGCAGAGGCCAGAGAGAACAGACAAAGCTGCTCAAACGCTTGACATGGAACAAAATAAAGCTTCAAATAACTGGATGTGGAACTGTCAAAATATTGTTCATCACCCGAAGCTTTCTCACTTTGTGTGATCGAATGTATAAGTTTAAAGGCTGATCACTTACTGCCTGAGTTCCATCGCTCCACACAAACGTTCCCTCTTTGGCGATATCATTGAGACCCACCCAGGAAGATCTGCTCATGTGGGCTGAGAGATCAGAGCAAAAACAAAACGTCATATATACGGGGGATTTGGGAATCTTCTGTATTTCTTCATAAATTTGACCTACTTTGTAGCCCTTAAGTATTTTTAACTAGATAGCAAGAACCCAATGAAACAAACTACCCAAAAACATTGCATTACATTATTTTTTTCAAATGTTTTGTGAGCAAAATGATCCAGGATTTAACCGGTCTTCTATCGCACCTGTCAGAAAGCTGACGGCTTCTTGGTTGTGGATGCTGACCAGGTGTCCATTCTGAGCTACACAGTAATTTTCGGCATCCTGCCAGTTCTTGACTGTTTCAGTCTCAAAGTGATAGCAGTGTTCACCGAAGAGCAGATAGCCTTCATCACAGTGTGAGTCTGCAGAAAAACATTCAGTGAACAACAATAGAAACACAACCCTGACCCTTCTACCATGATATTAATTCAACTATTTTTGACATTCAGTTTGTCTGTTCAGACCAATGTGGAAAAAACCTCCAGCAGACAGGACGAATGAAAAATGAGCGCCAACAAATCGTAGTTTTATGTAACAGCTCTGGCCATGTGACCAAAAGTGTGAATCCTATTGGTTAGCCAGTTTTCTTTTCAGTGTGATGGGAAAGAGATTAACATTAACAGCCGTTCATTCAGATCAAACGACAGTGTTTCACCTGGAGCCGCTGTGGGCTTCACATTCTGTCCTCCAGGCATCTTGCAAATATATCCCAGGTTTTTAAAGCAGTTGGTGGTTTCCCATTTTCCAGCATAGTTTCCTACAAGAAAAAAAACAAAAACAGTTTTTTAAAGAAATCTTTTAAAGCTGAAATGTGTGTCTCTGCACTGAGTGACTCGATCGAGAGTCTTACCGGTGTAAATCTGGCCACAGTCCCACAGGTTTGCTGAGTTTTGAGGGAAATTTGGGCTCCAGTTTGAAAACTCAACTGCAGTTTTGTCCACCCACCTAAATGTGCCATCTTGGTCTTTATCTGTGTTAAAATTCAGAAAGTCAACACCAAGATGAGCCCAATGGACTGTTCACATTCAGATAACTGATGCAGATCATAGTAATTCTGATCAGAGACCATCTTATGAACGTTACAAACAGCAGCTATGCAATTTATCCTCCATCTGCTTTTCTTTTTCTAACTAGAGATTATGCCGGCTCCAGATCGGATCTAGCCTCTTATGAAGATTTGAGATGATGCCAGTCCCTGCGAGGACTTATGACTGAATACGTGGCATTAACTAACTGCATGAGTTTATGATTTTAGCACTGAACATTACTTTTACAGGCAGCTCTCGTAACAGATCACGCTTAACTGTAATGTAGAAACAATATGCACTGTGAAAAGTTCTATACAAATAAATGTGAATTGAAACTTTATTGCTTTTTAGGGTCAGAAGTTTGGCTAAAATACACACTCTGTAACCCGCTGTTTGCTGAACTGCAGTTCACTTTTAAAACTTTTCTTCTCCAATAGGACCATTCATTTTATAATTTTACAAGGACTGTATCACTCACCTGAAATGCCAATCCACAGATCAGGTATATCTACCTGGTGAAAATCAGGCAACTGTGCGTTAATGAAGAACTGCTCCTCTTCACTAGAGATAAAAACAAACAGAAAACGAGCATGTATGTGACCCATTACAATCCAAACAAAACTCCCTTAAGCTTCAGTGTTCATTCTCACTTTTTTATGGTCACAAGGTTTGCACCCATGTCAAAGCACTTGGTCTGAGCCAGATACCAGCTGGTCAGGAGATTCTGGTTACTGACCACCCAATAACAGTTTCCTGAGAAACTCAACCATCCAGAAGGACAAATGGCTGGAGCGACAGAAACAGAAGAGCAAATCACTGAACAAAAACAACTGAAAGGCACAGTTATAATGATTAAATGCATATGTAACATTAACAACTGAATCATGCACAATATTGTATCTGCGTGCACAAATACGAAATGAATTACAGAGCGCTAATGTTTGGTTCTTACTATTCAAAGCTTTCTTGCACATGTAAGGACGCTCATAACGGCAGGCGTGTGTTCTCCATTTCCCATAATCCTCTCCTGATTCTTTTATCATAGCAGTACACACACCGTTGGCTTTGTCACTGGGTTCAACAGTGAGAGTTTGAGTTATTATCGTGCATGAAATTCTTCATTTTATTACAGTGAAAAACACTTTCTTTGAGTCACAGTTTTGAAAAGACCATAGTAATAAAACTAACCGGGTACTACAACTAGTTTAGCAGTTGTCTTACGTGAGATCAGGTTGTCCTGCCGGCCAGTTTGTGTATGTGGATGTACCCGCATCAGACCAGGTGAAAGTCGTGGCATTTGGTTGTATTTGACAGGATAAAGTTGTGCATTTCTGTGAAAATAAGGGAAGTGAATACAGACAACATGCAACAGAAACATACAACTGTTGACAACATGTGACAAAATGTGCAGTCTTGCCCTGGTAGTCTATGTAGATTTTAAGAAAATGAGTGAAAAATAATTGGTCCCAGTCTTCACTGCCTTTGGTTGTTTGGAAATGATTCAACAGATTTCACTGAGGTGCATGTTGTCCAGTGATGATTCTCACCATTGTGGAAAAGCCAATCCAGAGGTCAAAGACGGACGCGTCCAGACGGCTCGTGACATACTGCTCCTCTTCAGAAGATGTGATTGACACCAGGTCTCCTCCCTCTCGAACACAGTCGCTGCGAGCTGCTGTCCAGCTCTTCTGGACGCTCGCCCGTCTCTTATAGCAGTTTGAGCCGAAGGCCTGCCAGCCGTTCGCAGAGTCGCAGACCGGAGCTGGGTTCGCTGAGACACAGAGGAGAATATGTCACACACATACACAAGCAGGTACACACGGGTGATATATGGAGTCGATAAGTAGATTATACGTACGGTTTGATCGTTTACAGATGTACTGCCGTCTGGCTGAGCAGGTTTCATCGTTCCATCTGCCATCATTGGCTCCCAGAACCTGCCCACAATCCTCATTATCTGCCCAGTTGTCCGGCTGACCCTCCTTCCAATACCTGCAATTCACAGGATCACTCACTGTGAGTGCGCTCCTCACACAGGACTGCATCATTTATCTACAGACAGATATCTGAGGAATCATCAGCGTGGAGAACTGCACCATACGTTCCTGCAAGAGCTCGAAAGACTCTGTTCATCTGTGTGATGTAGAGCTGCACACATGAGGAAATCAGCTGTAAAGGAGCTCTAACTAGAATGAACTTCTCACTCACGACAGGTAGGGATAGAAAACAGTCCCATCACTCCATTCCCAGTTTCCCTCGGACGCCACGTCGTTCAGTCCGATCCAGTAGATGGAGGTGCCGATCTGCGTCCGGACCCACGTCTGGAAGAGCATGCTTGATGTTAGATGGAAATGTGATCTATTTCTCATCATTACTGTGGTGGTGTGCGTCTCACCCGCTCGTGAATGTCCTGGATGCTCATCAGATTACTTCCCTTACTGACACAATCCTCCAGTGCGTCGTGCCACGACTTCGTATCAGAGGAGAAGAAGTAGCATCTCTCCTCATACGGCCGCCAGCCCTCCTCACAGTGACTGAAGCCTTAGATAAAACAGTGTGCTTATTGTTTCTCATATTAATCACAAACCACACGAGGACAAAAATGAAAAAGAACAAATGAGAGAAACTGTGTTCACGAGCCTTTCAAAGGGATCATTGCATCTACAGATAAAACTTGGGCAATAAATTCATTACACAGTTCCTCTAAAACAAGTTGTTTTATTATATTAGGCTAAAAACAAAGAGAGAAAATTTCTACTTGCAAAAGACAATGGTCAAATTCTCCATCATAAAAATGCCTCATGACTGAGACGTAAAGCTGAAACACGAGTGTCATATGCACTGCTAATGTTTTACTGGAAACAGTGTCATAAACAATCATATGTGACCCTGGACCACAAAACCAGTCATAAGGGTCAATTTTTAAAAATAAATCAACTTTCCATTGATGTATGGTTTGTTAGGATCGGACAATATTTGAAAATCTGGAATCTGAGGGTGCAAAAAAATCAAAATATTGAGAAAATCTCCTTTAAAGTTGTTCAAATGAAGTTCTTAGCAATGCATATTACTAATCAAACATGAAGTTTTGATATATTTACAGTAAGAAAGTTACTAAATATCTTCATGGAACATGATCTTTACTTAATATCCTAATGATTTTTGGCATAACAGCAAAACTGGCAAAACTGATCATTTTGAGCCATACAATGTATTGTTGGCTATTGCTACAAATATACCTGTGCTGCTTATGACTGCTTCTGTGTCACAAATGGTTCAAATCAACTCCTGCCAAAGAATCATCATTTTCTCCATTTACCTCGATTGTAAAGTCTTCAAAGTCAAATGACTGTAGTAAAGACACAGAGCACAAATAAGGCTCACTTTCGTGTCCCACTGCTTTTTTAAACTACCAGCATTAGTTCACGCCTAAAATGCCAACTTTATTTTGTTAAATTATTATTTGAAGTTTACTGATAGATGTTCCATGGATTTTAAAAATGTATTTGCACGTCTGTACATACAGAAAAAAATGGCCAAAACATCTCATAATATATTTAGTTTGTTGATCAACATTGTCAGAAGGTTAAACACATTTTCCCACTTACCTTATATTTAAAACTGGAAAGAAATTCAAAATTTCAGACTATATATATTTTGAATCCTATTCACAGAGTGCCACACCGATTCATAAACTATATATACACACACACACACATTACACATTTTATATATAAAATACTTCTTTGTTTTCTTATAGAGTTAAGCAATATTGCTATATACAATTTTCAACGATTTGTAAATGTATGTCTATGATTCTAACAGACTCTTGGAAATTTTGCGCTGATCTAAACTGTACTGAATTAAACAATAATTGATTCTGAGATCATGGAATGAAACCTCCAGGGAAAAACTGTCTTGATTAACAAAGAATGAAGCTTTTACCATTTCTACAAAGTGGTTCTTCTATCGAGTGTGTTATTCTATTACATTTACTATGAACATGAGTGAACTTACCAGAATGGATGAGGCCAATGAGGGTGAAGACTAACAAAAACATTATATAAAATGTAATGTTTTTTTAGTCAGGAGTTTTTTAGTCTGTAACTAAAAACAGCATTACACGGGTTTATTTGTCTGTCATTCCACACGCCTGTCCTCTGGAGATCTGCACAGCATCACACACCGAAGGCTCTTTTCACCCTCATCGGAGTCCAAAGATTAAACTGTAAACCGTACATGATCATCTGATGCTGTGACACACGTTAAAGTCCAACACAATCAAATTCACTCTTCTGGAGAGACAAAAATCACGTGAGATGTCATTACGTTCTGAAGAATACGGTCACAAAGCAGTACATGTGAGGGATTCTAGGCACTTTGATGTGAAAAATCTGTCGTTCTTTTCTTTTTTAAACATTAAATAGCTGAATAAATTAACTGAGCAAATTAATCAGTTAAGAGTGACATTATTCAAACATAAATTAAAATTTTCCTTTAACAAGAGCTTGATTGACATGTTTTTGAACAAAAAAATAAAAATAAATTCAGTCTGCACGTATTACATAATCATATGTATTTCAAATGTTTTGTGTTTCATGTCATAAGTGTCCAGAGATGGGAGATTTTCCTCTATCTATCATAAAATCTCTAGCTTGACTCATTGCCTGATTTCTTGATTACTCTGGTCTCTGGTATAAAAGCATCACAGTACTGAGCAAATATGATCACGGTTGAAATATCAGACCATGTGTTTGACACAAAAGATTTATTTCAAAAGCACTTGAAACCCTGAAGACAGCGATTGTCAGATTCTGTCAGAAGTTAAGTCTCCTTTATTTCTATAGCTTTTTTTTTTTACAATACAGATTGTGTCAAAGCAGCTTTACAGTGTTAAACAGCAAAAAGTGTCAATAATGCAAGAGGACAATTTATTATGGATTCAGTGATCTCATCGTCCAGCTCAGTTCAGTTCAAATAGTTTCTGTGCGATCAAGTTGACAATGTTGCCAAAAATTGTCTCCAACCGAGCAAGCCAGCGGCGACAGCGGCAAGGAACCGAAACTCATCGGTCACAGAAATGGAAAAGTGAAGAAATCTAGCGTGTGTGAATCTAACAGTAAAGCCTACAGGACAGGCCCATCGTCCTCAGAAACATCCGTCAACAGATCTAACCGTTTGAGCATATCCAGTTCCAGTTTGTTGTTTTAACTGATGTAGGCAGATTTAATTTAACCCGAGCATTAAGTGTTCATGCTGACGACAGAACTGGATCCAGGTGTGAAATAACCGCAACAACAAAAGTCTCTCTGTACACATTTGTTAATTCTGTTTCTTTTGTGATTCTAATAAAATTCAAATTTCAAAGTCCAAAGAGCTCGTTTCAAAACCCTTATGACAGCACATATTTTAGGACAATATATTTTGTGTAAAATCTTTTACCTTTGTGTTACTTTTTAACCTTTTTATAGCTACCAAATTGACAATAAACAGTAAAAATGCAGCAAATACAAAACTAAAATACAAATTAGTTAACTCAACGCTGTCCATTAAACTTCACACGTGGGTTGATGTTAGATAATCTGTTTACTGCGGAGGACAGATTGTTGTAATGTACACGTCAGATTACTCCATTCACATTCAAATAAATGGCATGAAATATATTACTAACCCACTTCTTCCAAACCAGGGTTTTAAAAACAGAGAAAAGTGAAAAGGAAACTTTGCTTTGTTGTTTTATTTAATTGTTACAAAGGTTAAAAAAAAAAAAAAAAAAAAGTGTCACAAAAGAAAAAACAAGGAAATAAATACCCAGATATTGAGCCAAACATTAAAAATGTACACATTGGTAAATATGCCAAGAAGTGTCACTCTTCAGACAGGTCACTTTTGTTTGAGATAAATATCTATCAAATTTACTGCATTTAAATCAGCAGGTATTGCAGCTACAATTGATACCTAACTATCTGTGGACAGAATAAAGTTGCACAAATATTAAATAAATCACTCTATGAATATATTTATTGTTGTTTCACATCACTGAGTGCAACATGTTAACAACTTTTGACACCAGAATACTGTAAAACACATTTCAACAGCAGTTCTCAAATGTAATCTTGTCACTGGAATCCAAACAATAATTGCTGAATAAAAGCAAAAATATGGACTGTTTTCCAAATCTAAGAAAAGAGATGCATTACATAAAATAAATATTTCATATTCAGAATTCAAAGCCATTTTCAAATAAGACTCAAGTCACATTGGAAAAAGAAAATACACAAAAGACTTTCTATTAAAAAAATCTCAATGTATTCCCTCGTGGTATAACTGATCCCTTTCAAAATGCAATCACATATTTTTTTTTCATTTTTTATCTAAATCATGTAAACCAGCGAACACAATACAATCAAGCCAGAAAAGCTTTACATTTGTAATAGACAAAAGCAACATATAAAAGCTTCTCTCGGCTTGCCGTTCTTGTTTGGCAGTGAAAAGCACAATCCTTGATCACACATCATCGCTCTAGACTGGTCTGCACAAATCTAAACCTAGAACCAGATCTTATAAGACAGTCTTACTGAAGTCCTTCATGAGACGTGGCTCACAACAGAACTGTTATCATCACTTCGTCACGTTAGAAATGAGTCTCTCTTGAATCTCTCAGTCTGTGATTGTACGCACGCAAACAAACACCCGGCGACAGAACAATCTCTTTTGATTGTTCTTTGTGTCCTGAAGTCACAAAATTGTGATTTTTAACCGTGTGCCTTTATAAGCATCTGATGTCAATCTGCCTTTCAAACACAGAAACGCTTCACTGAACTCATGTCATGGATATTCAGAGGAATGAACTTCAACTCTGATTCTGAACGCTGTAGTCTGGTGTACTTTCAGCAGTAATCAGCACAAACATCACACACAGTGACCATATGAGCTAGACAATCAAAGCAAAAACACAAACTTCTCTTGCCATGTAGTACACAAAAGAGTTGATTCAATAAATACAACAGCAGACTCCTGATCACGGCTGAATGCAGGTGTTCGGTGTGTGTTTAGGCAGAAGTGTTAGCGTTGTGGTGTGTCAAACAATGACGATGTGGCTACATGCAGTCAGCGACGTTACTGGAGCCCTGGCCGACGTCTCGAATCTGACTGATGTGAGTGGAACAGACGGCGACTCCGGCCCCGGCCCGACAGTGAGACACAGAGCCCACCAGCTCCCATCTGGTGCAAAAACACACAAACAAACTAATTCTATCTGAATGAAATCACAACCAGTTCTCTTCAGAACCGCTCCACCGCTATATCTCACCTGTTCATCCGGGGCTCGAAGGCCTCCACCGTATTCAGGTAGATGTTTCCATTGTGCCCCCCCACTGCAAAGACACGCCCCATCACCGTGGCAACGCCGACTCCGCCCCTGGGCGTGGTCAACTCCGCCACATACTCCCAGTGATTGGTCCTGGGGTCGAAGCGCTCCACTGAGCTCAGCGGAGAATTATCGTCAAACCCGCCTTCAGACAAAAACAAGCGCATGAAGCGCACAGACATCACTCCAGCAGAGCGTGTTCACTTGAAGTCTAAAATTATGAAGAACAACAAATTCTGATCGTTACCAACAACGTAGAGGCATCCGTTGAGTTCGCTGACACCGTTTCCAGCGCGCCGCTGGCCCATCTCTCGCACGTCGGTCCATTTGTTCAGATGAGGGTCGAAGCGCTCCACGCTGGACAGAGACGCGACGCCGTCATTTCCCCCGACCGCGTACACATAGCCCTGATGAAGACGCCACACCAACACAATCAAACCCTGACACATCAACCCTCTCCACACAATAGAAAGCTTGTCTGGGCTGCTGAATATTGTGCACAATCGGGCTGGACGATACAGTTAAAATAACATGTTATGATCAATGAAGTTGTCTATATTGCACAATGAATCTCTAATTTACACGTTCACCAGTGTGTAGAACAGAGTTTATTCTCTCTTTATTTATTTTTTTATTTCTACCTCATGAAACATATCCTGTTAACTGAACACATGACGTTAACTAGCCACATAAGCTGTAATATGATATAAACTGTGGATATTCCTCTGACACACTTCACTCACAAACAAGATTACTTCCCGATTATCCCACTGAAAACACACATTCTGCGAAGCTGCTCTGAAACAATTTGTATTGTAAAAAAGCTGTATAATTAAAAATGGATTTGAACAGTAAGTGTGCTGAATGAAAACATTTTGAGCAGTATTGAGTGGATTCTGACTTAAACGCCTCTGATTGGTCATTGAGTCTGGCACTCAGCAGATCTGTCTGTGATTGGCTATCAACGCTGTCACAGACCGCTGACAGATGCATGGTCAAAATCATGAGTGAAACCGGCTTATTGTCTTTATAAGTTAAACCTTTAACATTACGGCCATATTCATGATATTTCCTAACTTTATATCGTCAGCAAAGGTGCAGTGATATCGCTAATATCTGACGGCCAGTCCTAGTGTACGGTGGTGTGTGAGGGACTTCGTACCCCGAGCGCCACAGATCCCACGCCTCCTCTGGGTGTGTTCATAGGAGCCACGGCGCTCCAGCGGTCCGACTCGATGTCGTAGCGCTCCACGTCACTGAAGCAGGAGTTATCATCCAGACCCCCGATAGCGTAGATGGGTCCGCCGAGAGCAGCCAGCGCAATCCCCCTCCTGACCAACACAAACACAGGAGAGTCTCTCATTCTGTCTGCATGTGTCAATACGTACAATATCTTTATTTTGCTGGACGGGCGCATGGACAGATAACTCTTTAATCCCATGAGAATTAAGTTATAACTATAAATATTAATGAAAAAGTATTGGAGCAGAACATCAGGTCAATGAAACCTTGCTATTTGTCATACCGTTTTGTGTTCATGGATGCTTTCATCATCCATTTGTTGGTATGTGGATCAAACATCTCCATGTTCCCGAGGTGCTCGTTGCCATCATGGCCTCCGACGGCATAAACTTTCCCTTTAAAATAACGAAAGTGAAGTTTTATTAGAATGTTTGAGTCATTTATTGTAAGCAGGAGGTTCCAGTATTCACTGTAACTTTTACTTGTGTACTACTTTGTCCCACAAATCTAATAAAACAAAATTTGATCCATTTTCTAACAGTATTAATTATTTAACCAGAATTGGGTTATGGATGTTTGCTATTGACAAATCAACACCCTGATATTTTCTTGCGTTTAGTCTATATGAATAGACGATATATGTACTGTATTATTTGTAAGAGTCTTATATTGTACTAGTGCACTCTCATTAATATTAATAGATATCAACTGAAACATATTTACAGAAAAGAGGTCTTAATTATTCACTGTAGTAAAACATTTAATTATAAACCGTGATATTGGAGTCTCAACATCTAGCTTTTATTACATCAGAAAACAGTAATGAACAATCCTCATTACACATTTGGGAAGACGGTAGATACGTGTTTTCAAATGCTGTTATAAGCGACAAAAACCACAGCATTAAACATTCAATATTCACGCCTGTACAGCTGATGTGCGCGAGCTTGAGTGAATAGCTCTTTCTCACGAAGTGAAAAACTGAAAGTGAAACGCGCTAGGCTTTACGCGTCGCTCTCATTCTGCACCAACACAGATCTGTGCGGTGCTACGCGCGTTCTGCTTGCTTCATGAGCGTTTTGCATTATATGAGTCACTTTGGAATAAAAATCGCAGCACGTTTCAGATAAAAAAAAAAAAGCGTGACATATTTCTGGAAGTATGTTCTTCATACAGAGTCGTTCCCTGCATTATTACAGCAAAATGTCTTGTGATTACAGTAAAGAGCAGCTCTAATGCTATTAAATTAAAGATGTACCATAGAGCAAATAAAAGAACAGTGAAAGTAACAAAACATTTGAATGGGTATAATTAAGTGTGAAAATGACTGAAGGCAATGTCTGTTTGCTAAATAGACTAAGCCAACTAAATTTTAACACATTGTTTTGGATTCTGTTATGAATATTTTTTTAAATTACAAATGCAATGAAAACACAGGTATTGGTACTCGGTATCGGCCTAGCTCCGGAAAAGTGCTGTCGGTGCATCCCTACTTTAAAACACTAGTAAAACAAAAGTGTTTTTTAACCCTTCTGTAATTCTCCTTAAATCGTTGTTTTATTTGCTTTTCAGATCTCTTTCTCACCTGCTACTGAAATCACTCCCACGTGTCTGCGTCTGCTGTTCATTTCAGGCCCGAAGAACCAGCTGTTTTTACTGATGGAGTAACACTCGATACTGCGGAAGGGGTCACCGGAGCCGCCCCGTCCCCCGACGCAGAACAACACCCCTGTCAGAGATCTCAGTTAAAGACAGCAGAGGAACACAAGAGTGACAGAAGAATCACGGCTGCATCTCCTGACCTGCGGTGTGCTTGCGGGGAGTCGTACGGATCGAATACTCAAAGTCAGGAACGCTCTTGTTACTAAGGTGCAAATGATAATTACGAGCTTCGTCCAAAAGGTCTCTGCAGTTCAAATTGGTCTTGATCATCTCCTCTTTGGCAACAGTGGCTGTGAGGAAATCCACCGGCAGCAGAGGAAGACGCACCTATGCGAGAAAAGCCCATCAGAACAGCCTTTTAATACATTTGCTGACAACAAGAGCTTAAAAGGATCCAAGCCTGTTTCTGAAACGTGATGTTGGATCTGTACAGCGCCAGCACTCGCTGGCCACAAACTGAAGCTGGAGCCCACAGCGTACTTCAACATCTGGCAGGATATTTCCTCACGAAAGGTCAGGTTCTCTTTATTACTACAAGACCTTCCCCGCTCTCCACTCGTCCAGCGTGAGTAGAAGGGCTTGTAAAACCACTCTGGACCCCTCACACTCAGAACTGCTGTGGTCCGGTCGGAGCACTGAGCACCAGAACGGCCATAAGAACAGTCTCTTCCCTCAGCCAATCCATCTCATGGGAGGAAACGTGTAAAACACAACTCTATTTATACATTTATGTATGTATATATATTATTTTTTCCTATTTATTTATTCTTTCTATTATCTGTGTCTTGCCACGGTCATTCTGCTTATGCTGTGGAAGCTTCTTGTATGTGTAAACATATCTGAAAATAAAACTCTTGCTGATTCTAAAAAGTGTGTGTAAAAATGATCCACGCCAGCAGCTAACCTGAGACATGATCTGATCCAGCCAGACGTCGTGGTGTTTCAGATTGGCTTTGAGCCATTTGACGGCGGCGTGGTACACCTGCGTCTCAGACTGAATGTTCAGGTCACTGGAGGCCAGCAGCGTCTTGAGGTGCTGCGGCGAGACGCAGATGAAATCCTCACACTCCACCACCTCGCTGAAATGCTCACAGGCGTAGCGGTCGGCCATGTCCATCAGGTCCACCCTGTTGTGACTCTCTGCGAAGGTGCGGACGGCCAGACAGTTGGAGGGGTGGAAGTGTGCTTTCATGTATTCACAGCAGGCCCGGGCGATCAGCTCCACCTGCAGGATACACGCCGCGTACAGCAGCGGCTGGACGTTATCCACCGTCAGCGTCAGCCGCGAGGAGTACGCGAAGCGCACCAGGTCCTGGATGGCATCAGCATCGAAATCTCGTATTTCAATCAAGTCCTGCTTTGCCTCGGCCATATCGGAGAGGAACATGGCGCGAAAGTACGGCACCACGCAGGCCAGAACCAGTTTGTGACATGGTATCAGTCTGTTCCCAACCTTGAGTGAAAAACAAAAGGGAGAGAATTAGAAACAGAAGAAGCTGCTGTGTGACTATATTCACTGCGAGCGCGGCGTCAGATACCTTCAGAGTGACGTCACACAGCTCTCCGTTCTCGTAAAACTGCCTGAGGGAGTTGTGGAAATCCTTCCAGGCCTCTTTGGCCTCAAACACGAACGATCCGTCCGCGTCGCCCTCGCTATTAGACGGTTGCGACGAACGTTTCTGCTGCTTCCCATGTTCCGGCACCATGTCTCGCTCACACACGCCGACACCTGCACACACACACACACGTGTTCAAGAGCACGGTGATCGGAGTATAGAAAAGACTCTGAACACATAATACTCAAATAGAATAAAATACATTTCAAAGGAGAAGACAGTTAAATCCCATGATTGACATGCTGTTCACTGTGTCTGTTAAACGGCTCTTCTGAATGCACTCTGTGTTTGCACACACACACACACACACACACACACACACACACACACACACACAGAGATCATCTTTGTTCCAGAGTCACAGTGCAGTTATTCTTTATACTGAGAAACAGACTCTTTTAACACTGTGACTCATGAAGTAGATCATAATCAAACATATTCATCTGAGAATCACTGCTCACATAATATGAAAATGACTGTAAGAAACATTTCAAGTACTATAAAGATTTTATGGCATCTTTTTATACATTGAAAGCTGGGATTGGACCATATATGACAAACTACGCTTTATTCCTTCAAAAACGCTACACAAAGAGATATACAGATATATAAATATTTGAAATAAACGAGATAATCACTGGCAAAGACATTGCATGCTATCAGTTATTGAATCATTTTATGTTATTTTTATCGTATAAGTAACCGCTTCAAAGCTTTTTGTCAATTTTCGTTAATACACTGCATTAAAGACCTATTTATTTTAACACTGTTTGTTTTCTGTACTATAAATGATATGTAATTGTTTAAACCAAAACACGACAGCATGAGCTAAAACGTCAACACAACAAACGGGACGGATTCACGAGCAGGAAATATCAGAGATGAACCTTACTGACTGTTCGCAATTCAACAAATAAAACAAAATTCAATTACATGTGTGAATTTGATGTTTTTGTCGATGTTTTACCGCATTTTCAACAGCCGCACTTCCACTATGGACGGATCGACAGCACTTCCGCGTTCTGAGGCGCTATGAACTCTGGACTTTGTAGTCCAAACCAATGAAACGCTTTGACTCTGTCACGTGTTCCACAGACAGCTCGGGGAGATCATAGACATATAAAATAAACAAACAGTCTGTTTCAAAAGATTATTAACAGTTAATTAATAAATATATCTGTCATAAGCTATATTCTTCCCAAATAGAGAATGGGTGATATGACAATTTTTTTTAAAGATATGAGTAGCCTAATTAATTGATTCTTAGACTATGGGCACTTTTATGTTCTTTGGTCATATTTTTAAAAATACATCATTTTGGACAAATTCCTCTTTCTTTGTCAAACTAACAATAAAACCACCTTTAAAACTTTTTACTACCTTTCTATTATGGTTTTTTCACACTTTTCAACCTCCTTATAGGTGTCAAAATCACTGTTTTCTCGCTGTCGCACACCCACACTTTTAAACTTCAGCAATGAAAATACAGTTTAAAAATATGACTTATCTGGTAACTATTAATGTACCTGAATTAAGCACTAGTAAAATAATTAAAATACATTATAGTATTTAATGTGAGACCACTATCAATATTACTTTTTATACAAAATATAGCTGTCGCACAGCAGTGTTAATTTTGGCAGGCATTTTTGATTTAGTCTTAGTCTTAGTCTTGAGACGAAAATGCTTAATAGTCTTAGTCACATTTTAGTCATTTGAGTATTTCATAGTTTTAGTCTAGTTTTAGTCGACGAAAAGTCATTGTATTTTTGTTAACTTTTAGTCTTTACTTTTAGTCAAAGTGCAGTTAACAACATTTATTTTGGTAGCTATTTTATATGTAGTATTCAAACAAAAATAGGCATCAATTCTTCTCTCTTTAGACCAAATCAATTAAGCTTATGAGAAATTTGAATCAAGGATTGAATTTGGAAAAACTGGAATACATTTTCATTTTTTGGTAGAGATACAAATTAAACTCATTTTTCAGATACAGTAGCTTTACTTAAGTATACATTTATTTGACATCTTTTGTTGGTTAACATTTATGACACGGATAATTAGGAATGCTGTCCCTTTAAGACGGAAGGCATGCATGTAATACTGACACACATTCAGTTTTCATCCACCTGTTTACGCTCACTTAAGCCATAACTGACTGTATTTATGTGAGATACTCTGACTCTACATGATAGACACAGGACTGCTGTGTGTGTATTTGAGCGCTGAGTACTGAGAGCTGATCGCGCGCTGTACTGAAGAAGTGGAGCGTGCGCACGAGAGAGAGCGCTTCTATCAGCGCGACTCCGCCTATCCCGCCCTCACTAACTTTAAATTAATCGACAACGAATTGTGACTCCCGGGAAAAACGGGTCGTCTGGTCACCCTATCCCTAACCCTTCGGGTGCTGAGGCTATTGTTTCAGATCGTTAGTTTGCGTTTTGATCGCCTATCCGTCCGCTGCGGCTGCCATACTGAGACTAGATACGCCCCTCATCTGATTGTAATCCAATGACAGAGATGCACATTTTGAAAGACAAGACACTTCATTTAGCATATAGGATGTATTTTGAATGTCCGGTAGTCCTCAAATAACATTTTAGTCCCGTCTCGTCTTGTTAATGAAGACGCGGCGTAAATTCCGTTTCTTTTTAGTTTTTATCATCAGACATTAATTTTAGCTCGTCAACGTCTAGTCTTAGTCACAGAAAAAAGGTTCGTTGACGAATATTTTTCGGCTTCGTCTTCCTCGACGAAATTAACACTGTCGCACAGTATTGGTGTCATTTCCAGCACAACACTGTAATGTCCCTTTAAAAGGTTTGTGTGAAAGATTGTTTCGGTGGTTTCTATGGAAATGTTCAGTGACATCAGAGCACATGTTGGACATGGAGGGAATTTCAATTTTCATCAACAACAAATGGAAGAAAAATCAAGGTAAATATTGCTTGATCAGTTAATATATTTATTCTACGTCATTTCCAAACATGCTGTACCTTCAAGGGTGTTTTTAAAAAGCTAAAAATTTTAAGTTAAATAAGAGTATTTTGCATACATGAAATGCTAAGTATTAATTCAAAGCTGATCAGTGAACCTATCTTCCATTTTTTCACAAAAAACTACAGAAATTTCATGTCCACCACACTGCCTCTGTGGTGGAAATGACATTTATGGTTACAAAGTACAACTGATATGTTTAATGACTTTGTGAATTGAGTTTAATGACTGTGATGAGTTTAAGACTTTTTCTAATAAATATCTCTACTGTTTCTCTACATTCACGTGAATTCATTGTCATTTCCATCACCACACATTTTTTAAAATATTGAAAAAGCTCTCATCACACATTAAAAATGTATCCACAATTTATGAGATCATGCTCTACTTAATATAAAAATTCAAGTTATTTATTTTCTAATAAGATCTTACCCAAACCAATATTAAATTTCAGCGGCAAGGAACCAAAATTTTTATCAGTTCTTTTGTCTTTGGGTCATTATATTTCTCACAGATTTCTTCTCGTTCTAAATCAGATACAGATAAAGCAGCACAGTAAAGATTACATTCATATGAATGCATGAGTGAGAGCGATTGCATGTGAATTAATTCTACCAGGCAGCGACTCTCTACTAGTAGTGAAGCTGTGGGATTTAGTTATTAAGAAATACATGCTTGAACTTTTCAGTTTCTAAGCTATCTTATTGAGAAATCACAGAACAGCGTTGACAATACATTTCTGCGCTGAAAGATTCTGTGCACGCGCGATCTGCGCATGATGTACGCGCTACTGTCTGAAGCCTATGTGTGTGCGTTACAGAGCAGCACTGCATTATATTAGAATGGCGATTAACTGACCTGTACTATAAGCTGTTCAAGAGACAGCTGCTGTTGGCTCATCTTTGGCTGGACTAAGACCTTGAATCTACCAGAGGATATGACTTCACTTTGTTCCAGACGACACACCAAACAAGTATGTTTGCTTTCTGTAATATCTTAAAATATTCATTATTTTTTTTATTCATTTATTTATTTATTTTTTATTATTTTTTTATAAAGCTGTTTGTTTTTGTTTTTTTTGTTTTTTTTAATCTAGGGTGTGCACTATCTAGGGTGCGCACTAAGTACCCTGGAACACAGTCCAGGTAGACTTCTCCCTAGAACACAGTCCAGGTAGACTGCTCCCTAGAACACAGTCCAGGTAGACTGGACCCTAGATAGACTGCACCCTAGAATATAGTCTAGATAGACAGCACCCTAGATAGACTGCACCTTAGAATATAATCTAGATAGACTGCACCCTATAATATAGTCTAGACAGACTGCACCCTAGACACACTGCTCCCTATAATATAATATAGTCTAGACAGACTGCACCCTATAATATAGTCTAGACAGACTGCTCCCTATAATATAGTCTAGACAGACTGCTCCCTATAATATAGTCTAGACAGACTGCTCCCTAGACAGACTGCTCCCTATAATATAATATAGTCTAGATAGACTGCACCCTATAATATAATCTAAATTGACTGCTCCCTAGATAGACTGCTCCCCAGAACATGGTCCAGGTAGACTTCAGCCTAGATAAACTGCACCCTAGAATATAATCTAGATAGACTGCTCCCTAGAATATAGTCTAGATAGACTGCCCCCTAGATAGACTGCACCCTAGAACATAATCTAAATAGACTGCACCCTATATAGATATCTAGATTATATTATAGGGTTCAGTCTATCTAGATTATATTATAGGGTGCAGTCTATATAGATTATTGTTACGGGGCTGACGAGACGAGAGACGTGCGGATCCATATGCAGACTTTTATTGAAGAGAGACGTGGTCATAACAGGCAGGGTCGAACAATGGCAGACAGGTATAACATGGGCGAGACAAAGAGTAAACTAAGACAAGCGTGGGTCGATGATCGGCGAACAGTATCCAAAGGGGCGAGACAGGAGAGGTAGTCCAAAACGTCAGCGATAGTCCAGGCAGGGGAAAACACAATCCAACAAAGGCAAGGCAAGACTAGGAAAACTAATGGGGCTCTGTAGGGCAGCGATAATGCATACAATACTCGGCAGTGGCGGAAGGAAAGTCCAGGGTTGAAATAGAGTGTATGATTAGTGAGAGCTATGTGTGCAATCAGTGCAATTGTAATGTGTGACAGCTGTGTGATCTGTGCGATGGATGATGGTGAGTGAGTGACCTCTGGTGGTGAGTGAATGGAAGTACAGACCAGATTCGTGACAGAGCCCCCCTCCCCCAAAGAGCGGCTTCCAGACGCTCCACACAGTCTATAATCCAGGAGGGAGGTGGAGCGGAGGCGGAACACGGGGAGGGATGGAGGGCCAGGTCCCTGTGGAAGCGGAGTGACCGGGGACCAAGGCAGAGCCGGCAGAGCAGGAAGCCAGGGCGAAGCAGACGAGACTGAAGCCCACTAGGGCGGAGCCGACGGGACTGGAGCCCACCAGGGCGGAGCCGACGGAACTGGAGCCCACCAGGGCCAGACAGCAGACCACCACGGCGGCGCAGAAGACCACCAGAGCCAGATAGTGGACCACCACAGCGGAGCAGACGGAACAGGTGGCACAGAAGACCACCAGAGCGGAGCAGACGGACCCGAAGACCACCACGGTGGAGCAGATAGAGCAGGAGCCCACCACGACGGATCAGGAACCCATAGCAGAGCCTGGAACCTAGGGAGAACGGAGACATAAAAAGGAGAGAGAACATGCACGGACCCAAGGACCGAGGCAGGGAACACAGAAAGTTCATTGACGGCCTCCATAGCTGTGACAGGACAGAACGAGAGTTCATTGAAGGCCTCCATAGTCGTGACAGGACAGAACGAGAGTTCACCGACGGATACCGCTGACACCTCTGGGGGTTCTGCAGCAGTTGCCGCCACCTCTGGAGGTTCTACAGCAGTAAACTCAGGACACAAGGAGAGTTTAGTAATGGTCTTTTCAACCGCAACATAACAGGTTGAGAGTACATTACTGAGCGCCACCACCATACAAGGGGCTGAGGTGAGCCCTGCTGCTTCTGGAGGTTCTGAAGCATGTGCCACCACCTCAGACAGTGCTGCGGTGGTGTACGCCGCCCAAACACAACATAAAGCGATCCCCATCATGGGAAGCACTTCAGACAGGGGAATCAGTTCAGGAACAGGAGGGCTAGAGTGAGTGGGTTTGGGGATACCAGCTGTGCGTGCAGATACCAGCTGTGCGTGCAGACACCAGCGGTGAATCCCTCAGACTGGATATCAGACTGGAAGTGAATGATGGCGCCGCAGATGGCAGCCATGGTTTGTCGCTGCTTGGTACTTGTTCTTTTTTTGTTTGTTTGTCCTGTCTTAAGCAACTTTTTCCCGATCAGCTTTACTAGAAACGAACTCCTGGACATCAGAAACGGCACACCAAATAACTTTCTGCCTACATTTGAGCATTCAGACCTTTTACTGGACATTTTAATCGGAGGAGCTGCGTTCATATACAAGCGCTCCAGGCGACCCAGGCGAGGGAAGCGCACCGGCGCGCTCGTGAAACTCCGACAGCGGGGGTTAAGGACTCCGCTGCCGAGCATTCATCTGGCGAATCTCCGCTCCCTGGCAAATAAATCAGACGAACTACAACTCCTCACCCGCACAAACAAGGACTTTTTAAACTCCGCTGCGCTTTGCTTCACGGAAACCTGGCTGAACGGAGCCATCCCGGACAGCGCGCTTCATCTAACGGGCTTCCAGCTGTTCAGAGCAGACTCTCTGGGACTCTCTGATCACTGTTTGGTTCATCTCCTACCAGCCTACAGGCAGAAACTCAAATCTGCTAAGCCTGTAGTAAAAACTGTAAAGAGATGGACTTCTGAAGCAGAGCAGGTTTTACAGGCCTGCTTCGAACTTACTGATTGGAGTGTTTTTGAGGCTGCAGCTACTGATCTGGACGAGCTTACTGACACCGTGACGTCCTACATCAGTTTCTGTGAGGACATGTGTGTACCCACCAGGACTTATTTAACATTTAACAATGACAAACCTTGGTTCAGTGCAAAACTCAAACAGCTTCGCCAGGCCAAAGAGGACGCCTACAGGAGTGGGGACAAAGCCTTGTACAAACAGGCAAAATACACACTGAATAGGGAGATAAGAGTGGCAAAATTAAACTACTCTGGAAAGCTAAAAAAACAGCTTTCAAGCAATGACTCTACATCAGTGTGGAAAGGCCTGAAAGCCATCACCAGCTACAAGAGCCCATCCCCAGCTGAGGCCAATCAACAACTGGCTGAAGACCTGAACGAGTTTTACTGCAGGTTTGAAAAGACTGGTCTGACACCCCACACCCGCTCCGACCGTCTCACAGCACAGCCATTCACACCCTCACCCTCCTTCCCCCCTACTGTTTCTCAGCCTGTACTCAAGATCTGTGAAGATGATGTATGCAAAGTCTTCAGAAAGCAGAAGATAAGGAAAGCCAAAGGCCCAGACGGTGTCTCTCCAGCCTGCCTCAAAGCCTGTGCTGTCCAGCTATCATCCATCTTCACATTGATCTTCAACAGATCACTAGAGCTGTGTGAAGTCCCCTCCTGCTTCAAATGTTCCACCATCATCCCTGTACCCAAGAAACCAAAAATCACAGGACTTAATGACTACAGACCTGTTGCCTTAACGTCTGTGGTCATGAAGTCATTTGAGAGACTGGTGTTGGCCCACCTGAAGGACATTACTGGACCCTTGCTGGACCCCCTACAGTTTGCTTACCGAGCAAACAGATCTGTGGATGATGCAGTTAATATGGGACTGCACTACATCCTGCAACATCTGGACAAACCAGGGACTTATGCAAGGATCTTGTTTGTGGACTTCGGCTCCGCTTTCAACACCATCATCCCAGACACCCTTCAGAACAAACTGACTCAGCTCTCTGTACCCACCTCCATCTGTCAGTGGATTACCAGCTTCCTGACAGACAGGCAGCAGCTAGTGAGGCTGGGAAAACACACATCCAGCACCCGCACCATCAGCACTGGAGCTCCTCAGGGCTGCGTTCTCTCCCCACTACTCTTTTCCCTCTACACAAATGACTGCACCTCTAAAGACCCCTCTGTCAAACTCCTGAAGTTTGCAGACGACACCACAGTCATTGGCCTCATCCACGACGGCGACGAGTCTGCTTACAGACAAGAGGTTGAGCAGCTGGCTGTCTGGTGCAGTCACAACAACCTGGAGCTGAACACGCTCAAAACTGTGGAGATGATCGTGGACTTCAGGAGAAACCCCCCTCCTCTCCCCCCACTCACCATCATGAACAGCACTGTGGCTGCAGTGGAGTCATTCAGGTTCCTGGGCACCACCATCTCTCAGGACCTGAAGTGGGACAATCACATTGACTCCATCGTGAAAAAGGCCCAGCAGAGGTTGTACTTCCTTCGTCAGCTGAAAAGTTCAACCTGCCACAGGAGCTGCTGAAACAGTTTTATTCAGCTGTTATTGAGTCGGTTCTGTGCTCCTCCATAACTGTCTGGTTTGGGTCAGCCAGCAAATCAGATTTAAGAAGACTTCAACGGACTGTTAGGACAGCAGAAAAGATCATTGGTGTGCACCTGCCCAGCCTTCAGGACTTGTACAACTCCAGAGTGAAGAAACGGGCAGGTAACATCATCAAAGACCCCTCTCACCCCGGACACAACTTGTTTGCACTTCTCCCTTCAGGCAGACGCTACAGATCTCTGTGCACTAGAACATCTAGGCATAAAACAGTTTTTCCCCATGCCATCTCCAGCTTAAATAGCTAACACGTGGATCATTACCTGTGTTCTGTAATTCATTCTGTAATTCATTCTCCATCTTTAATTATTGCCTCCTCTCAAGTATTATGTAAATACACATACATATGTTTATCTATACAGCTGTATATAGAGTAAATAATGCACAAATCTGTACATAAATCTACTGTTCCAGATTCATACTTATTATTATTAGGATTATTATCCATTGTTAAGTCTTACTATTTAAATGTTTTTTTCTGTTCTCATGTCACATGTGTATTTATGTATTTATGTATGTATGTATGTATGTACCAGGAGCACCTTAAAACCACAACAAATTCCTCGTGTGTTTGCGCACACCTGGCGAATAAAGCTAATTCTGATTCTGATTCTGAATAATGAAAGACTGACCTTGATGATCTGGGTGTGTCAGCCCGGACGTGACCCGACTCTGGAAGGTCAGCGGAGACGTGATGCTGTGACTCTGGACGAACAGCTGTGACGTGCTGCTGTGACTCAGGACGAACAGCTGTGACGTGCTGCTGTGACTCTGGACGAACAGCTGTGACGTGCTGCTGTGACTCTGGACGAGCAGCTGTGACGTGCTGCTGTGACTCTGGACGAGCAGCTGAGACGTGAAGTGATTCTGGACGAACAGCTGTGACGTGCTGCTGTGACTCTGGACGAACAGCTGTGACGTGCTGCTGTGACTCTGGACGAACAGCTGTGACGTGATGCTGTGACTCAGGACGAACAGCTGTGACGTGCTGCTGTGACTCAGGACGAACAGCTGTGACGTGCTGCTGTGACTCAGGACGAACAGCTGTGACGTGCTGCTGTGACTCAGGACGAACAGCTGTGACGTGCTGCTGTGACTCTGGACGAGCAGCTGAGACGTGAAGTGATTCTGGACGAACAGCTGTGACGTGCTGCTGTGACTCTGGACGAACAGCTGTGACGTGCTGCTGTGACTCTGGATGAACAGCTGAGACGTGAAGTGACTCTGGACGAACAGCCGTGACGTGAAGTGACTCTGGACGAAGAGCCGTGACGTGCTGTGACTCTGGACGAACAGCCGTGATGTGCTGTGACTTTAGGAGATCAGCTGAGACGTGACTCGGTTGATGACGACCAACTGTGACTTGGCTTGACTCTCTGACATCAACTGTGACTTGACTTGGTTCTTGAAGATCAGCTTTGACTTGGCTTGATTTGTGACGATCAACGGTGACTTGACTTAGCTTGTGAAGATCAGCTTTGACTTGTCTTGACTCACGAAGAGAAGCTGTGACTTGGCTTAACTCGTGAAAATCAGCTTTGACTTGGCTTGATTCATGAAGATCAGCTGTGTCTTGGCTTGATTCGTGAAGATCAACGGTGACTTGACGGGGTTCATGACGATCAGTGGTGCCTTGACTTAGCTCATGACGATCAACTGTAGCTTGACTTAGCTCATGACGATCAACTGTAGCTTGGCTTGATTCCTGAAGATCAAGGGCAACTTGACTTGGCTCATGAATGGTAGCAGTGACATGATGGGGTGTTGTTGCGGCTGCCATTTTGTGAGCATGCTCTAGCGCGGCTGTGATCATACAATTGAATGCGGTGTCACATTCCTCCGCGACACCCACAGTAAACGCTGAACCAACAGTCACTAAAGCGTAATCTATAAAGTCACTTAGAGACGAACGGGGAGCTTCAAGGGTTAGTCGTGACTTGAGTGGCTGGTTAATACCCTCACAGAAAAAGTCTATTAACATGTAGTCCGGTAATTCGGAGCCATTAGCCAAAGCCAAATATTCCGTAATGTAACCCTCGAGTGATCGTGTACCCTGCTTGAGGGCTAGCAACAAGATCGCTGCGTCCATACCTGGCAAACGTCCACTTGAAAAGCCGCTGGATCCTTTCGTGGCCAAGTATTCTGTTACGGGGCTGACAAGATGAGAGACGTGCGGATCCATATGCAGACTTTTATTGAAGAGAGACGTGGTCATAACAGGCAGGGTCGAACAATGGCAGACAGGTATAACATGGGCGAGACAAAGAGTAAACTAAGACAAGCGTGGGTCGATGATCGGCGAACAGTATCCAAAGGGGCGAGACAGGAGAGGTAGTCCAAAACGTCAGCGATAGTCCAGGCAGGAGAAAACACAATCCAACAAAGGCAAGGCAAGACTAGGAAAACTAACGGGGCTCTGTAGGGCAGCGATAATGCATACAATACTCGGCAGTGGCGGAAGGAAAGTCCAGGGTTGAAATAGAGTGTATGATTAGTGAGAGCTGTGTGTGCAATCAGTGCAATTGTAATGTGTGACAGCTGTGTGATGGATGATGGTGAGTGAGTGACCTCTGGTGGTGAGTGAATGGAAGTACAGACCAGATTCGTGACAATTATATTATTGTAACAGTTAGGGCCGGACGCTGAGGTAAGTGGTAACCAGAAAGATGTTTATTAAAACAGGATGAGGCAAACAGAGAAATGAGCAGGTGATCTGAAGTGAGTATGGTAAACTTGGAAAGCCACTGAGCGGATGAGGATGATAGTAACGACTTTCTCTTCCACAGAGCTGTTGGGTGATGAGACGAGGGGATCCACAAAAGCACACACTTTCCAATGACGGAAGATCTGGAAGGAGAGGAGAACACTAGGATGCAGAGACGGGAGGTAAGTGACAACTGGTAAGTATTCATATTCAAAGGATATCTTAGAGGATGTATTTCCGAGGTATAGAGTCCACGTAGAATGTACGAGATCGGACACTGGTGTGCTTGATGTGATGGTTTATATAGTAGTGTTGATGACAGATGTGATAGGGTGCAGGTGAGCGTGATTAGTATTCTGGTGATGTGGATCGCTGTGATTGGTGGGGTGTAGGGCCTGACTGATCCGTGACAGTACCCCCCTCTCCACGGCCTGCTCCTGAGGGCCGCCCTCGGCGTCGTGGTGGACTGCCCCGGCCTCGGGGTGCTGGGCGATCAGGGTGTGTCAAATGGAACTCTTCGAGTAGTGTTGGGTCCAGGATGTCGTCTCTGGGTACCCATGAGCGTTCTTCAGGGCCGTAGCCCTCCCAGTCCACCAGGTACTCTAGTTTACCACCACGGCACAGGCCCTGGGGAGACAGGAGGAGAGAAAGGTTTAAGCAGTGACACGTGGAAGGTGGGATGGATCTTGTATTGTGGAGGTAATTTTAGTTTGTATGTGACCGGGTTTATGCGTTCCAGGATGGTGAAGGGGCCAACGAATCTGGGACTGAGTTTCCTGCAAGGCAGGCACAGCTTGATGTCTCTGGTGGACAGCCAGACCTTTTGCCCTGGTTGGTATTCGGGAGTAGTCGATCTTCGGACGTCTGCTGTCATTCGTTGTCTGCGCACTGCCTGTTGGAGCTGATGGTGTGCTGCGTCCCAGACTCTCTCGCTCTCTTGGAACCAGTAGTCGGTAGCGGGGATGTCTGATGGTTCTCCTGACCAGGGAAACAGGGGAGGCTGGAAACCGAGTACGCACTGGAAGGGAGTGAGTCCAGTAGAGCTTTGGCGCAATGAATTCTGGGCGTACTCGGCCCAGCCTAGGAACTGGTTCCAAGAGTCCTGGCAGCCATGGCAGAAGGTTCTCAGGAAACGCCCCACTTCCTGGATTTTGCGTTCGGCCTGCCCGTTCGACTGTGGGTGGTATCCTGAAGAGAGACTTACGGTCACACCTAGGAGGGAGAAGAATGCCTTCCAGACTCGAGAAATGAATTGGGGTCCTCTGTCTGAGACGATGTCCTCCGGGATGCCATAGTAATGGAATGTGGTTAAATAAGAGTTCTGCAGTTTGAAATGCTGTGGGAAGGCCGATGAGAGGTATGAGGCGGCAGAATTTGGAGAACCGGTCAATGATGACGAGGACACAAGTGTTTCCATCCGAAACAGGCAAGTCTGTGATGAAGTCTACTCCTAGGTGTGACCAAGGGTGTTGAGGTATGGGTAGTGGATGAAGTTTTCCAGTGGGAAGATGTCGGGGACTTTTGGAGATGGCACAGTCGGGGCAGCCTTGCACAAACCTTCTCACATCCCTGGCCATATTGGGCCACCAGAAGTATTCTCGTAGCAGCGAGTGAGTTGCGTTGGCCCCTGGGTGGCCAGTACCAAGGGAGGTATGAGTGGTTTGGATTAACGGAAAGCGTTGAGTTTTTGGAACGTATTGATGAACATGAGGACAGCCCGGCGGATTGGCAGGGGGAGTGGCTGAGGCGACTGGTGGAGATGTCCATTGAATGGGGCTGGAGATGATTTCGGTGGGTACAATATTTTCGGGTTCGTCATTACTGTCATCAGAGTTGTGAATGCGGGATAGGGCATCCGCCTTGACATTTCTGGAACCCGGCCGATAGGAGATCTTGAATTGGAATCGAGTGAAGAATAAGGCCCATCTGGCTTGTCTTGGATTTAGTCGTTTCGCATCGCGGATGTACTGTAGATTTTTGTGATCGGTCAGGACTTGAAACGGGTGAATTGCCCCCTCCAATCAGTGCCGCCATTCTTCCAGGGCGAGTTTAATGGCTAGAAGCTCACGGTTGCCGATATCATAGTTTCTTTCCGCCAGGCTGAGTTTCCGGGAGAAATAGGCGCATGGATGGAGTTTGGGAGGTTTCCCCTGCTGCTGAGATAGGACGGCTCCCACTCCTGTGGTGGACGCATCAACCTCCACGACGAAGGGCAATCTGGGATTGGGGTGCACCAGGAGTGGAGCGTGTTTCAGTTTTTGAAAGGCTTCGAGGGCATTGGGGTTCCAGGTGAGATTTTTGGATTTCCCCTTGAGTAGGTCTGTGAGCGGGCTGGTGACGGTACTGTAGTTGGCAATGAAACGACGGTAGAAATTGGAAAAACCTAGGAATCGCTGGAGTTCTTTGATGCTAGTAGGAAGGGGCCAGGAGGTAATTGCTTCCACCCTACCCTTGTCCATGCGGACGCCACGACTGTCGATAATGTATCCGAGGAAATGAACTGTGGGTTGATGGAAGGTACATTTTTCTGCCTTGAGGTATAGCTGGTACTGTCGTAGACGTTGGAGGACCTCCGCAACGTGTTGGCGATGTTCGGCCAGGCTCCGGGAGTAGATGAGGATGTCATCAATGTAAACGATTACGAAGCGGTGAAGGAACTCCCGGAGCACCTCATGCATGAATCCTTGAAATACGGAAGGAGCATTGACTAACCCATACGGCATAACCCGATATTCGTAGTGGCCGGTAGGCGTCACGAAGGCGGTCTTCCACTCGTCCCCTTTGCGAATGCGTATGAGGTTGTAGGCGCTGCGGAGGTCCAGTTTGGGTTGTAGATCTGTGACAATTATAGGGTGCAGTCTATTTAGATTATATTATTGGGTGCAGTCTATTTAGATTATATTATAGGGTGCAGTGTATTTGGATTATATTATAGGGTGCAGTCTATATAGATTATATTATAGGGTGCAGGGATAAAAACGATCATTGGTACCCCCCTATATCTCCTGATTGGTAGGTCCTAGAGAGCTGAAACTTGGTATATATACTAATTGGGGCACGCTAGGTTTAGGTATATAGATAAAAACGACTTTCATCTTCATTATTTCCACCCTCATTAGAATATTGCATGTTTGTGTAAATTTGTACCCTATTTTATTATTATTAGTATTATTAAGTTGGCTTGAGAAAGCCAACTTACTGAAATCCTATTTAAACTTATTAGTGGTGCTTGCCAAAGGCAAGGCATCACTATTGTTATCTTGCATACTTATTAAGTTGGCTTGAGAAAGCCAACTTACTGAAATGCTATTTAAACTTATTATTAAGTTGGCTTGAGAAAGCCAACTTACTGAAATCCTATTTAAACTTATTATTAGTGGTGCTTGCCAAAGGCAAGGCATCACTGTTATCTTGCATACTTATTATTATTCTGCTTCTTCTTATTCTTCTTCTGGACAAAACTTCGGTTCGCTACTGCTCCTGCACCGTTTGTCACAGACCCATGAAAGAGGCGTCAAATCGACCGGCTCATTGAGGAGATGTGGGCTATATCTTTTCTAAGCGATCAGACCTACGATGTTCACACAGCGGACAAAAAAGCGGGCAAAAAAATCCCATTGACTTACATTGGCGGAATGTTCGTGAATTTGATTCTCAACTGTCACTTTCTCTCTCACACACACACACACGCAGGCCCTTAGGAACCCCTTCTCTCTCTCTCTCTGTAACTCACACACACTCATTTGACTCATCTTTTAAGTAACCAATAAGTAATGATCTATGATCTTCATAGCCACACCCTAGCAACCACTTACAGCACCCTAGCAACCACCCCATAGACCTCCATTGAAAACAGATCAAAAGGGATATCTTTGGATAGAAGTGTCATAGAAACATGCAGCTTTTGCTCTTTTGACTCGTGATCGCAAACAGGACTTTCCTCATGCATGCTACACATACTAGCAGTGAATAGCTACATGCTAATAGCTAAGTGTTAAATTAGGCTAAGAACATACAAAGACAAAACTTCGGCACGCTACTCCTCCTGCACCTTTTGTCATAGACCCATGAATGTGATGTCAAATCATGCAGCATATTGAGGAGAGGTGTGCTATATCTTTTATAAGTAACTGAGTGTACGATGTTCATCTGGTGGACGAAAAAATTTGGGCGAAATAGTCCCATAGACTTAACATTGGCACAAAATTAGTGAGATTATATCTTTGGATCAGTAGTTCACAGAGACTTGGGGGAGGGCTCATTTGACTCGGCCTATCAAGCAGCCAATAAGTACTGACATGACAACTTCATAGCTATGCCCTAGCAACCACTTACAGCACCCTAGCAACCGTAAAAGGACATTAACAAACAATTTTTCTGCACCAAAACATTTTAGAAACATGGTGTTGGGCTCAGTGGATTCAGACTGTCAAATAGTCTTTAAATGTAATCTCATAAACTGTATAGCCACACCCTAGCAACAATTTAGAGTACCCTAGCAACCATACAAACACATGAATAAGCAATTTCTCAGCACCAGAATGTCGTATAGGCATAGGGGTGGCCTCTTATGTTTTGGTTGAGAAACCAGTCTGTAAGTATCACCATGGCATCTGTGCAGCTACACCCTATGAAAACCACATAGAGAACCCTAGCAACCGTATAGCAACATAAAGAAGACATATCTCAGCTCCACAACATCATACAGACATGGGAGTTGGCTCTCTACAATCGCGCAGAACACTGTAGTATCTGTCCAGTGCCAAGTTTTGCCACTGCAAGCACCACTCACATTTTCTTCAGGAAATGTATATTCTAGTTAAGTTGGCTTGAGAAAGCCAACTTACTGATATTGTACTTAAACTTCTTATTAGTGGTGCTTGCCAAAGGCAAGGCATCACTATTGTTATCTTGCATACTTATTATTCTTCTTCTTATTCTTCTTCTGGACAAAAATTTCGATTCGCTACTCCTCCTGCACCGTTTGTCACAGACCCATGAAAGATGTGTCAAATCGACCGGCTCATTGAGGAGATGTGGGCTATATCTTTTTTAAGCGATCGGACCTACGATGTTCACACAGCGGACGAAAAAGCGGGCAAAAAATCCCATTGACTTACAATGGTGGAATGTTCGTGAATTTGAATCTCAACTGTCACTTTCTCACACACACACACACACACACACACACACACACGCAGGCCCTTAGAGCCCCTTCTCTCAATTAAATTAAATTAAATTCAGCTTTATTAGCATGACTGTGTAGCACAATGTTGCCAAAGCATTAACATATATATATATATATATATATATAACAACAACATAGATAATAATAAATAAAATCCATCTAAATAAATGAAAAGATAAAGTAAGTCAGTTAATCATGTTTATCATCTAACATTGTGAATGGTTAATACATATTTAGCAGTGAGTGCAGCTGTTATCATCTTCTCCGAGTAAGAAGGGCATTTTCTCAGTATCTCTAAGTTCAGTAAATGATGGAATCAATGCTTCAAATCTGGGGAGAAATGTTTCCCTCACATTGTGATATTTAGGACACATCAGCAGAAAGTGTTTCTCGTTCTCTATCTGCTGTAGATCACAGTGTCTACAGATCCTCTGCTCTCGCTCTGTCCATGTTTGTCTATGTCTTCCTCTCTCTATTTCTAAATCATGGTGACTTCATCTGTATTTGGAGAGGATTTGTCTTTCTTTGAATGGTCTAATCAATAAATAATTGGCAAATCTAGTGGTTCTGTTTAGGGTTGAGTAGCACTGGAGTTTATTATGAAGGTCAAAGTGTATTTTTAGAGATTCATCATGAGTGTCTTTAAGATTTTTATCAATTTCTTTAATAATGGCTTTGGGGTTGTAGCTGTAGTCGGTGAGGAGCTGGGTTTATGGACGAGCTGAAGAGCGAGCGTGTTTAGAGGATGAGGTTCTGCTGAGGTTTCATTGGCGAGGAGGGCTTTATATCGGACTGAATCAGGATCAGATCGATGGAGGTGATGCCAGAACTGAACACATCTCTTCTGGATCTCAATGTTCAGTGGGTATAAGCCTAATTCAGCTCTGCAGGCATCATTGGACGGACCTCTATGGACCCCTAAAATGTTTTTGATAAATTCTAGTTGTAGTTTTTCTATTGAAGTTTTATCCCAATTTTTAAAATTTATTATTGGTCCCCAAATTTCACTCCCATACAGTAGAATTTGTTTAATGATTGCGTGATATAATTTGATCCATCTTTTAATTGGTAGTTTTAATTGGCCAAACCATGATTTGATGGCATAAAATGCCCTCCGGGCATCTCATTCAAGGCCTTCACAGCCAGACCGAAGCCCCCTGATGCAGAGATCTCGATGCCCAGGTAAGTGTAGCTGGTGCTGTGCTCGAGGACTTCTCCTCCGTAACTGAACTGGTATCTGCTTCCCTGAGACCTGGCCTTCTTCTGGCCCTTCTCTCTCTCTCTCTGTAACTCACACACACTCATTTGACTCCTCTTTTAAGTAACCAATAAGTAATGACCTATGACCTTCATAGCCACACCCTAGCAACCACTTACAGCACCCTAGCAACCACCCCATAGACCTCCATTGAAAACAGATCAAAAAGGATATCTTTGGATAAAAGTGTCATATAAACATGCAGGTTTTGCTCTTTTGACTCGTGATCGCAAACAGGACTTCCCTCATGCATGCTACACATACTAGCAGTGAATAGCTACATGCTAATAGTGATTAGCTAAGTGTTAAATCAGGCTAAGAACATACGAATAACTATAAATCTACATAGTAATGATGTGTGACAACTACCAACCGCTTAGCAATACGCTTAGTAACCTCCCAGTTATAGAGGTGTGCTATATCTTTTATAAGTAATTGAGTGTACGATGTTCGTCTGATGGATGAAAAAATGTTGGCGAAAAAGTCCCATAGACTTAACATTGGCACAAAATTAGTGAGATTATATCTTTGGATCAGGAGGTCACAGAGACTTGTGGGAGGGCTCTTTTGACTCGGCCTATCAAGCAGCCAATAAGTACTGACATGACAACTTCATAGCTATGCCCTAGCAACCACTTACAGCACCCTAGCAACCATAAAAGGACATTAACAAACAATTTTCCAGCACCAAAACATTGTAGAAACATGGCGTTGGGCTCAGTGGATTCAGACTGTCAAATAGTCTTTAAATACCATCCCATCAAACTCATCTATCTATCTAAACTGTATGGCCACACCATAGCTACCATTTAGAGTACCTTAGCAACTGAACAAACTCATGAATAAGCAATAAGCTCTTTTGTTCGGGCTGAAAAACCAGTCTGTAAGTATCACCATGGCGACTGTGCAGCTACACCCTAGCAACCATATAGAGAACCCTAGCAACCGTATATCAACATAGAGAAGCCATATCTCAGCTCCACAACATCATACAGACATGGGAGTTGGCTCTCTACAATCGCGCAGAACACGGTAGTATCTGCCCAGTGCCGAGTTTTGCCACTGCAAGCAGCACTCACATTTTCTTCAGGAAATGTACATTCTAGTTATTCTTCTTCTTCTTCTTCTTCTTCTTCTTCTGGACAAAACTTCGGTTCGCTACTCCTCCTGCACCGTCTGTCACAGACCCATGAAAGAGGCGTCAAATCGTGCGGCTTATTGAGGAATGGTGTGCTATATCTTTTATAAGCGATCGGGCGTACGATAATCGTACAGTTGACGAAAAATCGGCCGAAAAATCCCATAGACTTAACTTTGAGGCCAACTTTGACGAGTCGTAGCTCAGAGCGAGAATTTCGAAGAAACATATGAATCACCATAATTAGAGAGGCTATCAATCTGTGCAAGAACATACCCCGCAATGGGGTATAAATTGTACCCCTGGGGCACAAGAGCGCCCCAAAATTGCCCCATTGACATACTATGGTGAGGGACGGCCCATGAAACAGCACACGTTTTTCCTACTATGGTAATTTACATAGGAATTTTGCATTGAACATAACTCTGCATCACAATATCATAGAGACATGGGGGAGGGCTCATTTTACTCAGCCAACCAATCAGACTCTCAGGATAATTATGAAGCTATCAAACCACGCCCTAGCAACCATTTATAGCACCCTAGCAACTGATCCCATAGACTGCCATGTTAAAAGCCCAGATGGATATCTTTGGATCACAGTGTCATAGAGACATGGGGGTGGGCTCATTTGAATCGGGGCAGTAAATAGCCAATCATGAATCACCATAGACACTTCCTAGCCTCGCCCTAGCAACCATTATCAAGCACCCTAGCAACCCAAACCCAAACAGCCATATCTTTAAATCTGAATATCATAGAGACATGGGGGTGGGCTCGTTTGACTTGGGGCAGCAAACAGCCAATCATGAATCACCATAGACACTTCCTAGCCACTCCCTAGCAACCAATGTCGAGTACCCTAGCAACCCAAACAGGCCAATCTTCAAATCTGAATGTCATAGAGACATGGGGGTTGGTTTATATTATTCATACTGGCAAACAGCCTTTGGAGTATCATCATTGGCAGCTGCCAAGCCATTTCCTAACAACCAAACAGAGTACCCTGGCAACCATTTATCAAGTCCTATATCTTTGCATCAGAATGTCGTATAGACTTGGGAGTTGGTTCTTTGACTCATGCTAACAATTAGGACTTCCAAACATGCTATACATGCTAGCAGTGAATAGCTACATGCTAATAGTGATTAGCAAAGTGTTAATTCAAACTAAGAACTCTATAAAACTCCATAGTAACGATCTGTGACAACTAGCAACCGCATAGCAACCACACAAGTACCCTAGCAACCGCATAGCAACACCTTAGCAACAACCCCGGGTAACTTAGCAACCGCATAGCAACCACCCTAGCAACCACCTCGGATACCCTAGCAACCGCATAGCAACACCTTAGCAACAACCCCGGGTAACTTAGCAACCGCATAGCAACCACCCTAGCAACCACACAAGTACCCTAGCAACCGCATAGCAACACCTTAGCAACCACCTCGGATACCCTAGCAACCGCATAGCAACACCTTTTTAGAAAAAAATATTATGCGTGGTTAGTAAGTTTTGGGAAAAAAATGTAGCTGAAATAAGGCCTTAAAACCCACACTAAATAGTCCTGACCAAGACTTTTGAGTAATCAGTCTTGTAGGCTAGAATATTTACTTCAAAATTATGTGAAAATCATTCTGCTTACTCATTCACAGAAAACAATATATTGATTAAAATTTTCAAGACATGTTTTGTGATCGAGGGTCTATATGCGAGGGAGTGGCAATGGCCATGAATATTAAGTGAGTCTCACCTGAGAGACAAAGGGCCCCTAATGGCCCATCAGTGTGACTGTGACTTTGAGGCAGGTAAGAGAGAATGTGAGGAGATTGAAAAAAGTTTTTTAATTATTTGTATTTTATTTACAACACAGTATAATCAAAACATACATAATGAAGGTCA
>NC_081175.1:31280646-31283146 GCF_012432095.1 Onychostoma macrolepis
CATCAGAAACACACACATACACATCAGAAACACACACATACACATCAGAAACACACACATACACATCAGAAACACACACATACACATCAGAAACACACACATACATCAGAAACACACACATACACATCAAACACACACACACATCAAACACACACACACACATCAGAAACACACACATACATCAGAAACACACACATACATCAGAAACACACACACACACACACACATCAGAAACACACACATACATCAGAAACACACACACACACACACATCAGAAACACACACATACATCAGAAACACACACATACATCAGAAACACACACATACATCAGAAACACACACACGTATAGAAGGACATTAATTTACCAATTTTTAAAACATTTACTGTATTTAACTTTTTTTTTGTAATTAATAATATGATGTATACAGTAATTACAAGTTCTATTTATATACACACACACATACAGTATCTCACAAAAGTGAGTACACCCCTCACAATTCAGCAAAAAATGTAGTATATCTTCTGAAGGGACAATACTACACAAATGAAACTCGGATGTATTTTAGAGAAGTCAGTGTGCAGCTTGTATAGCAGTAAAGATTTACTGTCCTCTAAATATAACTCAGCATACGGTCATTATTGTCTAAAAAGCTGGCAACACAAATGAGTGCACCCTAAGTGAACATGTCAAAACTGTGTCCAAAGTGCCAATATTTTGTGTGAGCACCACTGTTATCCAGCACTGCCTCAACCCTCCTGGGCTCGGAGTTCAGCAGAGCTGCGCAGGTTGTTGCTGGGATCCTCTTCCACTCCTCCATAATAACATCACGGAGCTGCTGGATGTTACACACATGGTGCTTCTCCACCTTCAGCTTGAGGATGATCCACAGGTGTTCAGTAGGGTTCAGGTCTGGACACACACTTGGCCACTCCATCACCTTCACCTTCAGCTTCATCAGCAAGGCAGCTGTCATCTTGACGGTGTGTTTGGGGTCGTTATTATGTTGGAAAACTGCCGTTCAGCCCAGTTTCTGAAGGGAGGGGATCATGCTCTGCTTCAGAATGTCTCAGTACATGTTGGACTCCATGTTTCCCTCAATGAACCTCAGCTCCTCAGAACCAGCAGCACTCATGCACCCCAGACCATGAAGATACCTCCACCATGCTTGACTGTAGGCAAGACACACTTGGCTTGGTACTCCTCACCAGGGCATCGCCACACATGCTGGACACCATCTGAACCAAACAAGTTTATCTTAGACTCATCAGACCACAGGACATGGTTCCAGTAATTTATGCTCTTGGACAGGTTGCAGGCTTTCTTGTGAGCCAGCTTCAGAAGAGGCTATGCAAACCGACTTCTTGTAGTGTGTGGCGTATGATCTGAGCGCTGACAAGCTGACCTTCCACCTCTGCAGCCTCTAAAGCAATGCTGGCAGCACTCATGCGTCTGTGTTTGGAAGCCAGCTTCTGCACCTGACGCACAGCACAAGGATCTAACCTCTTTGATCGACGCTTGCGAGGCCTGTTCCGAGTGAAACCTCTGTATGCCGCTGGCCACTGTACTGTGACTCAGTTCCAGGGTGTTACTGATCTTCTTATAGCCTCGGCCATCTTTGTGGAGAGCAGCAGTTCTGATTATAGATCCTCAGAGAGTTCTTTGCCGTGTTGAACATCCAGTGGTCCGTATGAGAGTATTGTACTCAAAGCACCACATGTTAACTGCTCTAAAACAAGATACACTAATGTGTATAGTCCTGTCAAGCAGACAAATACATGAACATGATGAATAGGACGTGGCTTTGCATGTTTAAACGACGTTTAGATGTTATCACGGAGGGTGTACTCACTTTTGTTGCCGGTTATTTTGACAATAATGGTTATATGTTGAGTTATATTCAGAAGACAGTAATCTTTACTGCTATACAAGCTGCACATTCACTCCTCTAAAATACATCCGAGTTTCATTTCTATAGAACTGTCCCTTGAGAAGATATACTAAAATAATTGCCGAAATGTGAGGGGTGTACTCACTTTTGTGAGACACTGTATATATATTTGTAAATTGTGTTGCAATTTACTATTTTTTTGGGCCAATATGACCTGCAAACAACATAATTACTCATGATATTAATGTTATATGGAACACATAACAATTACAAAACAAAACACAGAAGTGTATTATGCGGATACTTTAACTCTTTGATAATAACAAGTGAGATTTTAATAATATTTTGACCTCTGAAGTAGTAAATGTGTGTTTATTTTGGCAGACACTCTTGAATGTGTTCAGAAGCACAGCTGCAGAGCCTCTCGGTGTTTACTATAGTAAAGAGGATGATCAGAGCGCGTGCTGCAGTAAAGAGCGGTTCGGTCGAGTAGAGTGTGTGCTGCGGTACCGGTCGTGCAGGGTGACGGCTCTCCGGTCCTCCGGCAGCAGGTAGAAGCGGATCTCCGCGGCTCGGATCAAGCAGCTCCAGATGAACTGCTGACTGAGCG